>NC_069503.1:589839137-590139137 GCF_027579735.1 Bombina bombina | reverse complement strand
GCCATAGTCAATTTAAAGTGTTATGAAACCCAAATATTTTCTATTGTGAATCAGACAGAGCCTACTGTTTTTTAAAAAAAGTTTCCAATTTAAAACCCTAATTCTGAAAAAGTTGGGACAGTATGGGAAATGCAAAAACAAACAAAAAGAGTAATTTGAAAATTCTATTCACCCTATACTATATTGAAAACACATTATTAACACATTATTAAATGTTTTACTTTGTGAATTTAATGTATTTTGGAAAATATACACTCATTTCAAATCTAATGACTGCAACACGTTACAAACAAATTGGCACAGGGGCAATTTGGGACTGATAGCGATGTGACAAGTTGAATTAAGAAGGTGATGTGATTCAGGTGATGCCATTGTGTAGTCATAGTATATAAGGAGCCTTCAAAAAATTCCTAATTCTTCAAGAGCAAGGATGGGTCCAGGCTCGCCAATCTGCCAACAGATGCGTGAGTGAATAATCCAACACTTTGAGAACAACATTGCGAAAAGACAAATCGGTAGGATTTTTAGCATTTAACCTTCTACAGTGCACAACATTATTAAAAGATTCAAGGGATCATGTCAAATCTTGGCACTTAAAGGACAAGGCCGAAAACCCCTTCTGAATGTGCATGATCTCTGATCCCTCAGACATCACTGTCTCAAAACACGCCATGAGTCTGTAATGGATATCCTGGTATGGGGTTGAGAATACTTTGGTAAACCTTTATCAGTCAACACCATTCGCCCTGCATCCACTGATGCAAGTTAAGGCTTTACTATGCAAAGCAGAAGCCATACATCAACACTGTCCAGAAGCACTGATGACTTCTCTGGGCTCGGTCTCATCTGAGATGGACAATACCACAGTGGAATCGTGTTTTGTGGTCCAACAAGTCAACATTTCAGATAGTTTTTGGAAAATGACCATCCAAGCTGTTATCAGCATCAGATCCAAAAGCCAGTGTCTGTCAAAGTATGGGGTTGTGTCAGTGCCCATTGCATGGGTAACATGCACAACTGTGAGGGCACCATTAATGCAGAAATATATATATATATATATATTTTGGAGCAACATATGCTGCCATCCAGATGTCGTCTTTTCCAGGGACGTCCGTGTATTTTCCAGCAGGACAATGCCAAACCACATTCTGCCCGGATTAAAAGTCCATGGTTGCATAAGCAGAGAATGAGGGTGCTAGCATGGCCAGCCTCCAGACCTGACCTGTCTCCGATTTAGAATGTGTGGCACATTATGAAGCGCCAAATAAAGCAACGAAGGCCCCATACAGTTGCGCTGCTGAAGACATGCATAATGGATGAATTGGGGAAAATTCAGCTTGCTAAACCTAACTAACTGGTGTCTTCAGTGCCCAAATGCTTAATAAGTGTTAATAAAATAAAAAGGTGATGTCACACAATGGTAAACAGTCAATTTGTTTGGAGTGTGATGGAGTAACTAGATTTGAAATGAGTGTATATTTTACAAAAATACATTAAATTCACTAAACAAAACATCAAATAATGTGTTAATAATGTGTTTTCAATATAGTACAGGGTGAGCTGAATTTGCAAATGACTCTTTTTGTTTGTTTTTTGCATTTTCCATACCGTTACAACTTTTTCAGAATTGGGGTTATAGCTATATTAGAAAATTTGCTTTGTTCCCATGGTATTCTTTGTTGAAGAGATACCTAAGTAGGTGTCGGAGCACTAGATGGCAGAAAATAGTGCTGCCATCTAATGCTCTTGCAAATGCATATAATTTTTGCAACACTGTTGCCATCTAGTGCTCCAGACACATGCACGCTCCTGAGCTTACAACCCTGCTTTTCAACAAAAGATACACTCGGCCAGATTACGAGTTTTGCGTTAGGAGCTGTGCGGTGCTAACGAGCAGTTTTTTCTCACCACTCACTTACCTGCAGCGCTGGTATTACGGGTGTTTACAAACCCGACGTTAAAAGGCAAGAAGTGAGCGTTGAGCAAAATTGTGCTCCTTACCGCACTCCAATACCAGCGCTGCTTAAGTCAGCGAGCTGGTCCTACATGCTCGTGCATGATCTCCCCATAGACATCAATGGGGAGAGCCGGCTGAGAAAAAGTCTAACACCTGCGAAAAAGCAGAGTAAAACTCAGTAACGCAGCCCCATTGATTCCTATGGGGAAATAAAAGTTATGTTTACACCTAACACCCTAACATTAACCCCGAATCTAAACACCCTTAATCTTACACTTATTAACCCCTAATCTGCCGCCCCCGACATCGTCGCCACCTACATTATACTTATTAACCCCTAATCTGCCGCTCAGGAGCGTTAGGACCTGTTAATGCTGCTTTTTTACCTTAACGCACAACTCGTAATCTAGCCGATAGAGATTACAAGTTGTGTGGTATGGCTTTATCGCTTAAAAAATGGCCTTTGAGTGCAGAATGGTCAGCTACTTAATATTACAAGTTGTGCGTTATGGCTTTACTGCGATCGTTATAGCCTATACCGCAACGATCCATTCCTTATTCAAAGACCTGTAGTTAGGATTTTGTGAAACAAAAAAGTTTCACAAAACCCATCAAAAATATGTTACAAAGTACACTAAACACCTATAAATTACACTATTAACCCCTAAATCGCCATCCCCCACATCGCAACTAAGAAATAAAGCGGTTAAACCCTAAACTACCCTCCCCCCACATTGCGACTACTAAAATAAACCTATTAACCCTAAACCACCACCCTCCACATCGCGACTACTAAAATAAACATATTAACCCCTAAACTGCCATCCCCCACATTGCAACTACCTAAATTAAACTATTAACCCCTAAACCTAACACCCCCTAACTTTAAATTAAAGTTACAATATACCAACTACCATAAAATTAATAAAAACTTACCTGTGAAAAAAATAAACTTAAACTACAAAAAAACTAACATTACAGAAAAAAATAAAAATGTAAAATTAAAACAAAATAAAAAAAATCGAACATTAATGAAAAAAAAACTTACATTACAGAAAAATAAAAAATAGCTAAGATTACAAAAAATAGCTTTTTTATTTTGGTTAATTTCATTTGCTATGTTAGCTTTTTTTATTTTTAATCTTACCTATTTTTTATTTTTCGTTAATGTTATTTTTTTTTAAAAAAAATGTAATGTTAGATGTTTTTTTTCTGTAATGTTAGATTTTTTTATTTTGTGTAATTTTATTATTTTTTGGAATGTTAGTTTTTTTTTAGTTTAAGCTAAGGTTTTATTTTTTTCACAGGTAAGTTTTTATTTATTTTAAGGTAGTTAAAGGGACAGTCAAGTCCAAAAAAAATGTTCATGTTTCAAATAGGGCATGTAATTTAAAAAACCTTTCCAATTTACTTTTATCACCAATTTTGCTTTGTTCTCTTGGTATTCTTAGTTGAAAGCTAAACCTAGGAGGTTCATATGCTAATTTCTTAGACCTTGAAGGCTGCCTCTAATCTAAATGCATTTTGATAGTTTTTCACCACTAGAGGGCATTAGTTCACGTGTTTCAAATAGATAACATTGAGCTCATGCACGTGAATGTACCATGGCGACAGCTCTGATTGGCTAAACTGCAAGTCTGTCAAAAGAACTGAAATAAGGGGGCAGTCTGCTGAGGCTTAGATACAAGGTAATTACAGAGGTAAAATGTGTATTATTATAACTGTGTTGGTTATGCAAAACTGGGGAATTGGTAATTAAGGGATTATCTATCTTTTAAGACAACAAAAATTCTGGTGTTGACTGTCCCTTTAATATATTGTTATATTAGATAACTATAATTTAAAGTTAGATGGTGTTAGGTTTAGGGGTTAATATGTTTATTTTAGTAGCAGCGATGTGGGGGGGGGGCGGTTTAGGGGCTAATAGATTTTTTTAGTAGTGTCAATGTGGGGGGCGGTTTTGGGGTTAATAGGCTTATGTTAGTAGTAGCGATGTGGGGAGACGGTGGTTTAGAGGTTAAAGGGACACTGAACCCAAATTTTTTTCTTTCAAGATTCAGATAGAGCATGCAATTTTAAGCAACTTTCTAATTTACTCCTATTATCAATTTTTCTTCATTCTCTTGCTATCTTTATTTGAAAATTAAGGCATCTAAGCTTTTTTTTTTGGTTCAGACTGTGGACAGCACTTTTTTTGGTGGATGTATTTCTATATTGATCTCTATGAGGGGAATACATGCACAAGCACGCCAATTTGGAACTTGGATTTTGTGCGGTATGCGACTTACCACACCATACCTCACGACAAAAGAAAGTTTTATAGTGACTTGTAATGCCGGTGGTATGGAAATAGCAGTACGGCCCCATGCGGTGTGTACGCAACGGGTTTACTGCACAACTTGTAACTGACCGATAAGAATGGGTTCTTAAGTGCCAATTATCTAGGTGGAAAAATAATATCCCCCTAGGACAGTACCAACGTATTAAAAGGAATTGTACTAGGGAGATTGATTATCAAATAAAAGTAATAGATTGGTTACTACCTAACCAATTTTCCAATAGACTGCTTATTTTGCGCCGCAGAGAGTCATTCTGGATCTACCAGCTTGATTCAATACATCCTCAGGGACTAAATATAGAATTAGACCTTCAAGCCTTCATGTAGGCAATGTTATCACATCACTCAGACATATTAGCTTAGTGGGGGTTATGATAGGAGACATATAGGGGGTCAGATTGTTACACTCATCTTATTGAGTCTTGATCAATAACCACTATTCTTCAGTCAATGGTGCGCTCTTTATCTCTATATCATAGCATAGATTTGGAACTGATAAACAATAGCAGGCTTTTATTATTATTATTATAAGAGATTATAGTGGGGTAGGAAGGGGCGCTGAACCGCAATCTGGAAATGTATATAACTAAGACCTTTGCATTAATTTATATTTAGTTGGGGTAGAGAAAACCAATATTAAATCTTTAATAAGGTGTGATGGTAAAGTACAATAAAATAAAATAATATAATATAATAATCTTCTATCTTTTAGTTGGGGTAGAGAATACCAATAATATGAGGTTGAATGTGTGATGATAAAATAAATTAGTATAATAATCTTCTATCTTTGCAGTGATAAAACAATGTGTGTTGCGTAGAAAGCTACTTATTGAAAGTGTTAATGAAAGTGTTAATCTTTTAGTTAGGGTAGAGAATACCAATAATATAAGGTTCAGGTGTGATGATAAAAATAAAATAAAATAGTATAATAATCTTCTATCTTTTCAGTGATAATATAATGTGTGCTGCGTAGAAAGCTACTTAGTGAAAGTGTTAATAAAAGTTAAAACATGCTAATTTCTCCACCCAGGACCATTGTCTCTAACAGGAGGTTTGAAATAAGAAATCCCTATTAGTTATTGTACAGCGAGAGGAGCCACATACTGAAAAATATTTAAAGGAATGAGTGCACGCACTTAATTTAAACAAGGAGACCCTCTGATTAGTCACAAAGAACCGACGTGACTCTATTGCCGAACCGGACAGCTGATATATTAAAACGCTGACAGGAAAAGTAAGAATATACAGAGTAGCGTTTTTTATACATAAAGGTACTGTGTGACATCTCTAATTGGGAACTTTTAGCATGGGAAGGGGACATCATAATATCTGTCTAAAATACCGTGCTATAGTATGCTGAAAGTGCACCAAATGTTCTCAACAGTCGTGGCCCTATATATTGAGACTATGCAAAACTATACCATGCTGAAAGACTATATAACATTAGGGCTATGAAACAAAAACATATCAAACGGTGGAGAGCAGATAGCAATCTCAGTGAGCATTTACGTTAGGCTTATGGCAAAGGCCCCTTAGTGAGTTGCTATACATATTGTACGTTTAGAGTCAGGGGATCCATTGAAACTACAACCGGCTGCTTGAATGCTAAGTCTATGCATTTACAGCTATATTAGGTGAGAGGCTGGGAATCTAACCTACTCCGGTCTTCCAGCGGAGCCTTTTCAGTAATTGGAGAGCGTCCACACTATCGGCAATGTGTATGAGATACACCTCTAAACAGTCCAATTGCATTAATCCGGCTATACTGATGTGGGGAGAGCTGTCCTTAGGTTGCTGTAGCTGGTATGTCAGGTGTCCCTGAGGAGGTACGCTGATGATTCCCCCCTCGATAGATAGAAGGCTTACGGTCCGCTGTCCCGACACATGTTCTGAGTCCAGATCCACAACTTGAGCGGGTTCCAGGCCTTTCGCTATTTCTAGCACTCTCCGTTCCGGTTTTTCGACAGGCACAGACTCTCGGTGGTGCCTGTGCTGCTGGCTACCTGTGTTATGCAGGGTAATATCATCTCTATCTGATAAAGCATCTGTCGTGTTGGAGCTCGTATCTTCAGGTAGAACTGTAGCGTAAGGAGCGCTAGTTGCATTTTTCAAAGTGTCCACAAGTGCAGCATAATGTAGATCAAGTCGGTCGCATAATGCTGCTAAAAGGGAGGTTGCCAGCTCCATGGAGACACTGTTATACATATATATGAGCAGCTAAAAGCCTGTTCCCCCGCTTTTAATTAAAGTGGTAGCCTGAAGGGTATAGGATCCAATTTCCATAACTGTAACATCGTTTCTTTAGAAGATGACGCAGCTAGGATGTATATCTTTGTGGTAGGCCACAATCACTGCCCTGCTCCCCTTAGTAATTAAATGACATCCTCCAGGTCCCCAATAGTGTTTAGCTCTTGGAGGTGGGATTTATTTCCCCATTTAAGCCAGCATGAGGTATTTCAAGTAATTAATTTATGTGGTATACCGCATGTGTTCCTTTGCATCATCACCCCCTATGTGAGTGGATCATTATGGGTATCATGGGAGCGCTTACCCAGAGCCTTATTCTGCCGTGATAGTCCCCCTCTGCTGTCTCCGTCAACTGCCGGTCTTATATGTTAACTTGTGTGTGGGCCTGTAGGCCATGCGTGCTGCGGATATAGTGTGGCTAGTTGCGATCTTATTTCAAGATGGCGGATTGCCGAGTCTCACTCCAGACCTTTTATGCGGCTTCCCTTGTTAGAGCAGTGTCTCGCTCATCGCCGTTTGGCCTCCTGAGACATTGCTGGATCTATCTGGATACCTTTTGGTCCTAGTTCTGTTCCGGTATGTGAGCAAAAATCACCATTTTAGTGCACAGGGACACAGAGCTCGGTCAATCAGCTTTTAAGACCACACACAGCTTGCGGAGCAGTTCGGACCCGAAGGTCTTTCACTTAGGTCAGATTTTGCTCTGTTGGAGGCCGAAGTCAGGGTCCGAAACAGTGCCCAAAATAGATTTAGAAGGTTCCTTTAACCGGAGCTCTGCTCGTGAGCGGCTTCTCAGTATGGCGGTTAGCTCTGCCCCCCTCTAATTGGGAACTTTTAAAGGAACCACAAAAAAGGAAAGACTGTGGGTAAACACCTGCTAGGAAAAGCCCTCTAATTAAAGCTTGCAACACTGTGTTTAATAAGACACACGCCACTTTGAAACACCTGTTACAGACTATCAACACAGAAAAGGCTTATCATTGTTTTTACCATTGGTTCATACTGGTGTATGAAAGCTAACTACTCTTATCAATCTGCAGTGGTTTATTGTTACTGTATCAACCTATGCCTCTACTAGTTTTCACTTTATTGTATGTCCATCTTCTAACATATTAGTAGCTATTGGGGTCTTTTCAATCAGAATTGTAGTTTTAAATTAGAATTGTAGTTTTTAATGCATTTATAACACCGGTGTTATTAAGTTTTTAGAATCTAATTTTTTAGAACATTACTGTTATTTAATATTTTAACTGCTACTAATGTCTGTAAGGAATTTTTATTTCTTAATATGAACTCACTTAATAAATTAACATTATTACATTAATCTGCTTACTATCCCTTTTTTTCATTTTTAAATCAGGATCCATATTTTCTACCTAAAATTTAAAACTTGTGAGGAATCCCTAGTTCCCATTACTAATTTACTCACAACTATATTTAGCTATATTTATTTTTATGCACCCCAACTTTTCACTACAACAATTATCATCCCTACCGCACGTATACTATATACACAGAAGATTTACCTGGTGACATAGAGTCACTTTAAACTTATACTGCTCTAACACTAATTTCACACCTATTTACTCTCACGATTGAATATAATCTTTTGCCCTACATAAAAAAGGAGAAATTAGCATGTTTTAACTTTTATTAACACTTTCACTAAGTAGCTTTCTACGCAGCACACATTATATTATCACTGAAAAGATAGAAGATTATTATACTATTTTATTTTATTTTTATCATCACACCTGAACCTTATATTATTGGTATTCTCTACCCTAACTAAAATATTAGCACTTTCATTAACACTTTCAATAAGTAGCTTTCTACGCAACACACATTGTTTTATCACTGCAAAGATAGAAGATTATTATACTAATTTATTTTATCATCACACCTTGAACCTCATATTATTGGTATTCTCTACCCCAACTAAAAGATAGAAGATTATTATATTACTAGTACTAAAGCCCGTGTACACGGGCCATTTTTTGCTCTACAGCGGTCCCACCCCTTGCTCTCTCTCCCCCTTTCTTTTGCTCTCTCTTCCCCCCTCTCTTTTGCTTTCTCTCCCCCCTCTCTTTTGCTTTCTCTCCCCCTCTCCTTTGCTCTCTCTCTCCCCTCTTTTGCTCTCTCTCTCCCCTCTTTTGCTCTCTCTCTCCCCTCTTTGGCTCTCTCCCTCCTTTCTTTTGCTCTCTCTCCCCCCTCTTTTTTGTTCTCTCTCCCCCCTCTTTTGTTCTCTCCCCCCCCCCTCTTTGGCTCTCCCCCCCCCTCTTTGGCTCTTCCCCCCTCTTTGGCTATCTCTCCCCCCTCTTTGGCTCTCTCTCCCCTCTCTTTGGCTCTCTCCCCTCTTTTGCTCTCTCTCCTCTTTGGCTCTCTCTCCTCTTTGGCTCTCTTTCCTCTTTGGCTCTCTCTCTCCCCCCTCTTTGTCTCTCCCCCCCTTTGGCTCTCCCCCCCTTTGGCTCTCTCCCCCCCCCCCCTTTGGCTCTTCCCCCCTCTCTTTGGCTCTCTCCCCCCCTCTTTTGCTCTCTCTCTCCCCTCTTTGGCTCTCCCCCCCTTTGGCTCTCCCCCCCCCTTTGGCTCTCTCCCCCCCTCTCTTTGGCTCTCTCCCCCCCCTCTTTTGCTCTCTCTCTCCCCTCTTTGGCTCTCTCCCCCTCTTTTGTTCCCCCCCTCCTTGGCTCTCCCCCCCCTCTTTTTGGCTCTCCCCCCCCCCCTCTTTGGCTCTCTCCCCTCTTTTGCTCTCTCTCCTCTTTGGCTCTTTCTCCTCTTTGGCTCTCTTTCCTCTTTGGCTCTCTCTCTCCTCCCTCTTTGGCTCTCTCCCCCCCCTTTGGCTCTCTCCCCCCCTTTGGCTCTCTCCCCCCCTCTTTGGCTCTCCCCCCCCTCTTTGGCTCTCTCTCACCCCTCTTGGGGCTCTCTCTCCCCCCTCTTTGGCTCTCTCCCCTCTTTGGCTCTCTTTCCTCTTTGGCTCTCTCTCTCCCCCCTCTTTGGCTCTCCCCCCCCTCTTTGGCTCTCCCCCCCTTGGCTCTCTCCCCCCCCCCCCTTTGGCTCTCTCCCCCCCTCTTTGGCTCTCTCTCCCCCATCTTTGGCTCTCTCCCCTCTTTGGCTCTCTCTCCTCTTTGGCTCTCTTTCCTCTTTGGCTCTCTCTCCTCTTTGGCTCTCTCTCTCCCCCCCTCTTTGGCCCTTCTCCCCCCCTCTTTGGCCCTTCTCACCCCCTCTCCTGCTCCCTCTCTGGCTCTCCTCTGTCTTCATTGAAAGCCTTTGCCTCTCTGGCACCCGCCCGGCCACGCCCCTTGCCGCACCGGCCACGCCCCTCGCTATGCCAGGCCACGCCCCCATCGCAACGCTCCCGTCTGCCACACTCCCTGACACTACGCTTCAGCCTTGCTCTGTGCTGAGTACTGACTCTGAGTGTCAGGATCCAAACGGTCAGGTATGTTTGTCACGTGCAGTTTCTACTGCGCATGACTGCATCTGACAAACATACTTGGCCATTTATTATATAGGATATTATTTTATTTTATTGTACTTTACCATCACACCTCATATAAGATTTATTTTGGTATTCTCTACCCCAACTAAATATAAATTCATGCAACGGTCTTAGTTATATACATTTCCAGATTGCGGTTCAGCACCCCTTCCTACCCCACTATAATCTCTTTTTTTCAAAAACTTTTGGTGTAGTCACTTGTGAGAAGACTACACTAGTGAAGGAGGCTATATCTGGAGTGAGTTAGATTGTTCAAATTTCCCTATCTATTTTATTATTATTATACTTTATTTATGAAGCGCCAACATATTCCGCAGTGCTGTCCATGGATACAATTCATTTAAATAAAACAATATAAGACTTGTAAGAGACAGGACAACATTTACAAACACATACAGAAGGACCCTATTCCCATGAAAATTTACAATCTAGAAGGGTAGGAGGTTGAGAAACAGGAAGTGAGGACTGCAAGATTGAGAAAGATGTTAATGCAGAGTTAGATGAGGGAAATGTTAGGTAAGTGAAATTAATATATTATTGAATTGAGTGGTAGGCTTCCCTTAACAGAAACGTCTTCAGGGAGCATTTAAAGGAAGAAAGATTAGGGCAAAGCCTGACAGCGTGAGGGAGAGTGTTCCGAAGGGTAGGTGCTGCACGACAGAAGTCCTGCAGTCTAGCATGAGAGGAGGTGATAGTCGCGGATGCAAGGACCAGGTCATTGTTGGATCTTAGTGGGTGGGCTGGAGTATACTTGTTTATTAGAGAGGATAGGTAGAGGGAAGCAGCGTTGGTGAGAGCTTTGTATGTAAGGGTGAGAATTTTGAATTTAATTCTGCTGTGAATGGGGAGCCAATGAAGGGACTCGCAGAGAGGTGCAGCAGATACAGAGAGACATGAAAGGTAGATCAGCCTGGCAGAGGCATTTAGGATGGATTGAAGAGGCGAGAGGTGGGAAAGAGGAAGGCCAGCGAGTAGGTTATTGCAGTAGTCAAGTCGGGAAATAACAAGGGAGTGGATTATTTGCTTTGTGGTGTTAGCGCATCAGCATAGAAGTGATATTTGAAGCCATAACTGTTGATAAGTTTACCCAGCGAAGAAGTATAGATGGAGAAGAGTAGAGGACCCAGAACAGATCCTTGAGGTACTCCAACAGACAGAGGCATAGGAGAGGAGGAGTCGCCGGCAAATGACACAGAAAAAGGCCTGTGAGAAAGATAGGAGTGAATCCAGAAAAGAGCAGTGTCACAGAGGCCAAAAGAGCTAAGGGTCTGTAGGAGGAGGGGGTGGTCAACTGTGTCGAAGGCAGCTGAGAGGTCAAGTAAGATCAGGCAGGTAGTGAGGCATGAGGAAGATAGTAAGGAAGAAAGTTCATTCTCAGTGGCTGGATGGAAGATGCAGAGGGTGGCAGAAGGAGTAACTGGGCCTGTTGTTGGAATATCGCAGGTTGGTGTTGGGATGTTGCTTCAGATAGTATGTGTTTTGTTTAAAAAGTAGTCTGCCAGGTCTTGAGCACTAAAGACAGATGGGGGGTGGAGCAGGTGGGTAGAGGAGAGAGTTAAAGGTGGAGAAGAGTTGTATAGGGTTTGAGGAAAGAGTAGATATGAGAGAAGAGAAGTAGGTTTACTTGGCTAAGTGAAGGGCAGAAGTGTATGAACGAAGAATAAACTTATAGTGTATGAAATCAGGTTCAGAGTGAGTTTTCCTCTAGACACGCGCAGCAGTACAGGAGCATTTTTGCAAATAGCGTGTTTGCTGAGCATGCCAGGGCTGTAACTGATGGTGTGATGTTTTGCGCAGTTGGGGAGGGCAAGTGTGTCTAATGCAGAGGTGAGAGTTTTGTTATAGTGGGCTGTAGCGAGATCAGTGCAGGTTATAGTGGAAGTGTGAGGGAGGAGATTTTGAATGATTTTTGAGAATTGGAGCGGATCCACAGCATGTGTATTTCTACAGGTGCGGGGACGGGATGAAGAAGTGGGTTTAGCTGTTGCATTAATATTATAGGTGACCAGGTGATGGTCTGAAATGGGAAAAGGGTGACAGGTGGTGTCAGATATAGAGCAGAGGTAGGAAAATACCAGGTCGATGGATTGTCCATCATGGTGAGTAGGGAATAGGGTGAATTTTGAGAGACCGAAGGAGGATGTGAAACATTGTCGCTATTTACACACATATTCAGTTGTAGGTTTGATCCTAGGTATACTGACAACTACTTCTCATAAATGTAACATTAATATATGAATGTGATTTTATGCTATTTTGTATTGTTCTTTTTAACATGTGCATGTTCTTAATGTAAATTTTACCAGTGTATAATTCATGCATATGACCGCATGTAACAAATTAGAGGCATGACCTAACACGCAATTGGTCAGTACCCTTAAACATGTTACACATTGGCTCTTTTAAAAAGCCAGCTAGAGCTGTCTGTGTAAGAAACTTTCACTCTTGAAAAGGTCTGAGCGTACTCAGACGAAACGCGTAGAGTCCCACTGCACTTCCTGGACCTGCTTGGAGGAATCCACTGTGCCCCTTTCCAGACCTGGTTTAATTCGGCTCGTGTGGAGAGGACGCTTGTGAGCGAGTTCCATATCAAGCAAGGACCGGTGAATCTACATCTGTTCCAGTATCATCCTTTTTTGGTGGTATTGGGAAAATACCAACCAGCACTACGGACAGCAGACGACCAAACTAAAGGATCATTCGAAAAGATTACAGCTCTGGGCTTTCAACTTAAGAAACTCCACTCTGCAGATATCCTTTTATTTCCGATTGTGGATAACCAGCTATGTCATCTCACCTTCACTCTGACTGTCAGCGCCGATACCTGTACTGTTGTATAGTTTAACTGTATGCTTGATGTTACAAACTGCTGTTTGTAACTGGCCCTTTAAATGAAAAATTGCCCTGCTTCCCTGGATTTTGGAGAAGCCTATTTGCCAGCCTCCTTCCACATGACTATGGCCCCTGGAAGATTGTGCCCCTGAGGACATATTGACTTTTGTTGGGTGTGTGTGGCCCTTTAAGAACCACCTGGGGACATATTGTGACTTTGATGAACAATGCCCCTTTAAGACTATGTCCCCAGACCTGTGAAATGACTTGTCCCTGGCTTTCTCCCACTTGGTTCAGTTTCATTGTGTGCCATTAAGAGTTAAATTTTGTTCAGCTTCAAGAAACCTATTCTAAATACAAGTCTGCTGGGATTAGCTCTAATTAGGTTTAGTGATCAACTTTCCCATTGTCTAATCAGACTAGTATTGATAAGGTGGACTGCATTGTTTATTGTGTGTAATGTTATCTGCCGAAGTAAATGTTGTGGCCTGTCAAAGGGAGTGTCTCTCTATCTAATATCAAATGTGTGATGGGGGATTTTATGCCTGCCCCTGAGAGTGTCCTGTTTGCATGTAACCTGAATAAAAGCAGGCTGTGTGCTCCAGCACATCAGACCTATGTTGACCCTCTAACTTGAAGCTTTGACTCATGTTTGTAGGGGACAGCTTAATATCACTACAGGGATTGCTGACTATGGTGCTGATGATTCTTTGGTGAGCGCTAGGAGCATCCTTTTCTACGGTCCAACTTCCAGCCAGCCTGGAGGCAACCGTAACATTTGGCGGCAGCGGTGGGATTGGCGTCCTAGCGCAAGGAGCAGCACCACAGCAGCACTGGTATCGTAGGAAAGTTATTGAGGGCAACGCTAGCCACTGCGCAGCGTCCCTACCTACAGCAGCATGGAGCTGACAAGATACTGGTCAGAACCCTGTGAAGAGCACCTCAACCTGATCCGTCGCTATGAGGGCGCGGATTTCGTTCCAGAGGTAAAGAGGCGGCTAGTCCGATATGGTCCAGACCCTGCGCAGGAGGTAGTCAGTCGCCTCATCCGGGAATTGGCTACTGAGAACAAAGCGGCACGAGCCTTTGAGCGCCAACTGTGGAGTTTGAGGGTATGGACACCTGGTCTCTCTCCCCAGCCGCAGCATGTTCCACAGGGAGAGGGGAGCAGCGACCTCCCTCCCCAGCGGCAGTATACTGTGCAGAGGGAAGAGACAACCGGTCTCCTTCCCCAACCCCAACCAGAGATACCAGAGGCAGCAGGCCTCATAGACTGGTCCTGGGAGGACCCCCAGCAGGCAGGTGGAGATGGGACCGCAGTCTCTCTACCGGCCCTACAGGGATGCTGGGCAGGCGGCCCAGATCCCCAGCGACAGACCCAGCTACAGGGAGGGGAGAGCATCGACCTCCCTCCCCAGCCGGAGTGTGCCTTCCAGGGAGAGGAGACAACCGGTCTCTCTCCCCAGCCGCAGCATGTTCCACAGGAAGCGTAGAGCATCGACCTCCCTTCCCAACGGCCGCCGGAGTATCAGGAGGAGGAGGTAAGCCAATCTCCCCCTCCCCAGCTAACTCCTAACTTGGGCCCAGGGTTAACAGTGGAGATGTTGGCCCCCACTGACCCCCACGTTCCCTTTGCCACCGGGCAGGACTATGCCCCAATTCCCCCAGCAGAAGAGCTGGCATCAGGACAGAGCGCTGCTGGCCTCTGCCCTACAGACCTTGTCCTTGTTACAGAACTGACCTGCAAACCCCTCACCCCAGCAGAAGCGCTGGCACCAGGGCAGAGTGCCGCTGGCCTCTGCCCCCCAAGTACCATCAGCTATTTGCCCAGCTGCGCCAGGAAGGCCGAGGATGCTGCACTTTCATCCTGCAACCTGGAACTTACAGGCCAGTACTACGTATTGTGGGGGGGCTACTTTGCTGCTAGCGATTATTTGTGGGTGGGTTGCGAGACTAACTTGGGCACTGACCGGCAGAAGGTCAGGTGCCTGGTTAGTCTCCCTCCAAAAGGGGAGATATGTTACAAACTGCTGTTTGTAACTGGCCCTTTAAATGAAAAATTGCCCTGCTTCCCTGGATTTTGGAGAAGCCTATTTGCCAGCCTCCTTCCACATGACTATGGCCCCTGGAAGATTGTGCCCCTGAGGACATATTGACTTTTGTTGGGTGTGTGTGGCCCTTTAAGAACCATCTGGGGACATATTGTGACTTTGATGAACAATGCCCCTTTAAGACTATGTCCCCAGACCTGTGAAATGACTTGTCCCTGGCTTTCTCCCACTTGGTTCAGTTTCATTGTGTGCCATTAAGAGTTAAATTTTGTTCAGCTTCAAGAAACCTATTCTAAATACAAGTCTGCTGGGATTAGCTCTAATTAGGTTTAGTGATCAACTTTCCCATTGTCTAATCAGACTAGTATTGATAAGGTGGACTGCATTGTTTATTGTGTGTAATGTTATCTGCTTAAGTAAATGTTGTGGCCTGTCAAAGGGAGTGTCTCTCTATCTAATATCAAATGTGTGATGGGGGATTTTATGCCTCCCCCTGAGAGTGTCCTGTTTGCATGTAACCTGAATAAAAGCAGGCTGTGTGCTCCAGCACATCAGACCTATGTTGACCCTCTAACTTGAAGCTTTGACTCATGTTTGTAGGGGACAGCTTAATATCACTACAGGGATTGCTGACTATGGTGCTGATGATTCTTTGGTGAGCGCTAGGAGCATTCTTTTCTACGGTCCAACTTCCAGCCAGCCTGGAGGCAACCGTAACACTTGATGACTATGGAATAATACATGGATCTATATTCTTAGCATGCAAACGTTTTGTTTGTTGTGTAAAGAATAAGATATAAGAAGGGTTTTTGTGTAAAGGACATAATATTGTGGTAGTAAAATGCACTACAGTCAGAAATTTATTATTCCACTACTACATGCCTCTAACTGATGCATATTATATATGCATCAGATGTTAGACTAGAAGAATTATGATATTTACACTTGTATGAGTCAAGCATGGATCTGTGTTTTAAAATGCTGTAAAGTCCCTCACCCTATAGATCAACAAGAAAGAAGTGTCTATTAATGAGGTTATGAACTTTAAATTCAATGTCAGGATATCAATGAAGTGGTGAAAGAAAAGACAAGTTTAGAAAAGAACAGCTTAGCTATGCCAAGAAGAAAATACAACTCATGAAAGTGAATGCTGTGGCAGAGGAAACTGGAGTCCAGGAAAAAGCAAAAAAAGATGCAGAATCAGGTTATGTCATGTCCTGTACAGCTGCCAAACTAAGTTCCTGGCCAGTAGTCTTCTTATCCCAGCATCAGGTGGAAAGACAGTGTGAGGGACAATATTCAGAAAATGCAGTGGTATGCTGCAAGTGACTACAGACTAAGAAAAAATAACATGGACACAATTAGTATCCAAAGTCAAGGTCAGGAACAGGGTCAAAGTCAGTCAGGCAGGAAACAAGCAGAATCAGCAAATGAGAGAATGGTGACAAATTAAGGTATATGATAAAAAAACAAGATATGTGCAAGCAAATAATAAATAAATATCCAGATATCAGCTCTACTTAATGTCTCAGACTAAAGGGAGGTTCAGGTATTTATAGGCTGATGAAATTGGCAATTACAAACACCTGAACAGAAGGTGGAGCCAAAGAGTAGAAAAAAGAAGAAAACAATCTTGAGAAAAAAACAAAACAACCAGCAAATGAAAGTCCACCAGTGGCAATATGACAGCACGGAGGGTCAGAAACAAAGTCACTGGATCAAATCCAGGCTCAGCTCCTCAAAGTGTATCTATGCAGCTAAGCTTTAATTTTTAATATATTGAACAATTATTAGAGGCATAACACAGGGAAATGAATTAGAGGAAATAGCAAGATCCTTAAATAGATAGCAAACAAAGAACAATACCTGATACTCGCCTAGATTACGAGTTTTGCACTAAACAGGATACGAAACTAACGCCAAAAAAGTTGCATTATTTCACTTTTCATAGCGCTGCCATTACGAGTTACTGAAAAGCCTCCTTGTGCTGTGCAATATGGTGCGTTAAGCTCCATACCGCACAAAAGCAGAGGGCCGATTTGATGTGCTTGTGTATGCTTTCCCCCATAGACATCAATGGGGAGAATGAAAAATCTCTGTAACGCAACCCCATTGATGTCTATGGGGAAAAAAAAGTTACGTTTAAACCTAACACCCTTACATAAACCCCTAGTTTAAACACCCCTAATCTGCTGCCCCTGACATCGCAGACACTAAAGTTATTAACCCCTAATCCACCGCTACCCGACATCACGACACCTAACTAAAGTTACTAACCCCTAATATGCCGCCCCCTACATTGCAGACACTTAAGTTATTAACCCCTAATCCACCGCTCCCCGACATCACAGACACCTAAATAATGTTATTAACCCCTAATCTGCTGCTCCCGACATCGCCGACACAAAATAAAATAATTAACCCCTAAACCGCGGCTACCCAAAATCGCTGCCACTAAATAAAGTGATTAACCCCTAAACCTTCGGCCTCCCATATTGCCACTACTATATAAACCTATTAACCCCTAAACCTCCAGTCCCCCACATCACCGCCACTAAATAAACCTATTAACCCCTAAACCGCCAGCCCCCCACATTGCAAAACACTAAATTAAACTATTAACCTCTAAACCTAACACCCCCTAACTTTAAATTAAAATTACAATATAACAATATTTAAATAAATAAAAACTTACCTGTGAAATGAAAATAAACGTAAAATTAAACTATAAATTAACCTAACATAACTATTCTAATAAAATAAAAAAATACTACCAATTAAAAACCTAAATTACAAATTTAAAAAAACCTAACACTATGCAAAAAATAAAAAAATCGAAAATTACAAAAAATAATAAACACTAAATTACAAAAAATAAAAAAACACTTAGCTTATTAAAAATAATAAACGAAATTATCAAAAATAAAAACAATTACACCTAATCTAATAGCCCTATAAAAATAAAAAGCCCCCCCAAAATAAAAACACCCTAACCTACACCCTTTACAAACGCTAGGATTTACTATTGAAATAAATAAAGGGCACTTTCATTCATGAAGTATAAGATACTTCATGTAGAAAGCTCCTTTATTTGATTCAATCAATCGGCGCTCTTATCTCCTACAGCAGCCCATGGCTAAAAAATCTTTTGGCTAAGAGGTGATATTTTCACCTCTTAGCCAATAGCCGTGCGGTAAATCCGGCTTGGCGCCCATGGGAGCCGGATTTACCGCACGGCTTTTGGCTAAAAGGTGAAAACGTCACCTCTTAGCCAAAATATTATTTAGCCATGGGCTGCTGTAGGAGCTAATAGCAGCGATCGGTTGAATCAAATAAAGAAGCTTTCTACATGAAGTATCTTATACTTCATAAATGAAAGTGCCCTTTATTTGTTTCAATAGTAAATCCTTGCGTTTGTAAAATGCTAGGATTTACTTTCACTTTAATTGACAAGCAGTTGCTTGTGCAGTGATAGCTGTGGGCAATGGATGCTGCCCTCTTGCCACAGTATTGGGCAGGGAACCTTCTCCACAAGGCAGTTGATAAATGGGGTCCTTTGTGTCATTTAGAAGTGAATACAAACCACACTGAAATGTACAGTATAACTTGTATTTATATATGACTTCATATACATTTTAATAAAGTTAGTAACTATGGGTTCTATTCCAATATATTTCAAAGCATTTCTGTGCAGTATTACAGTGCAATACAGTTTTTTTCAAAAATGTTTAATGTTTTTATAATAACTATTAAAACTCATCAAATACTTTGCTTTAAGACACTGTGCCATTTCCCTTCCAAAATCTCCGAAAACTATTTTTGTGCTAATATTCACGTAATTTTTTCTTTAAATATATCTCAAACTCTCCACCCTAGCGATCCCAGGGGGAGGCAATTACTGTAGATTCCATGAAACAACTGTTGGACAGGCCGATCCAGTCATTCGCAAAGAGATTTGACAAGCTTGAAAGATCCTTTGATGATCTACTCAAGGACATCTCTTCCATGAACGTACATGAACGCACAGATATTATTGAGTGGAAGCAGGAGGACTTGCTAGTGGATCATATGAATTGGGTGAGCTACACTCAGAACCTTGCTGATCAGGTTTCATCCTTAGAGGCCAAACTGGCCGACTTAGAGAACCGCTCCCGGCGGAACAACATGAGGATCAGGGGCATCCCTGAGTCAGTCACCCCACAAGAACTTGAAAAGTTTGCCCAGTCTCTATTCCAAGCTATCCTGGGGTCCCGTGGGGAAGACGGTAGGACTGACCATATTCACTGAGTGGCAAGGCCCAAAAACCTCCCCCTGGATAAACCCAGAGACACAATAGCAAGTCTACACTACTTTTCCAACAAGGAGAAGCTGATGAGGACTCTCCTGCACCAACCTGCCCTCTCTGGGCAGTTTAAGGATGTCGCATTGTTCCCTGACATGTCCTCACATACATTGCTGCAGAGGAGATCTTTCACTGAACTCACTAGTACCTTAAGACTCCATCAGACTTTGTTGAACTCTAATCCTAATTCAGTTTTTGTTTACCCTATCCTGATTCCATCAAGCCACTTAAAAATTTGCCAGCCACATAATGTGCCTTTATCCCTTAGGTCTAATTTTGTGCAATGCCTGTAAAAGCTGGTATAACCTCTATATTGTATTGTACACTTATATGATATGATTTTTTATCTGTAGACTTTACTTACTCTTCCTGCCCACAATAGATGATGACCCTTGTATTGTAATTTTATTTGTGTGTCCCTTGCCTCTTAGATATAATCCCTACACTGTCACCTATACATACAAGATGTGTCTTTGTCCTTTAAGTCTGATTTTTTATTTTTCTGATGACAGCTGGTACTACCCCAGCCTTGTAATTTACTTAAATGTAATGCACCTTCCAGACTTTGCGCTTGTTTTTTTCTTTTTATCCCCTCTCCTCACCTTAGGACTATACCTGTTCCTTCAACTAAAATATGGCATGTGGGCACGACTCACTTCTGAAGTAATAACACCATTTTTAATGTGTCCTACCTGATCTTAGTCAGTATCTGTGTCTTCCCGTATACCTTAACCTTTTTCCACAACTCCCCTAACCCCTTTCCCTCCCCTCTCCCCTCCTAGCACCCTACCTGCAGTTTTAACACTGTCTATGATGTGCCCTACCTGATCTAGTCAGTGTGTGTGTTTTCCCGTGTTCCTTAACCTCTCCCCACATCTCTCCTAACTCCTTTTCCTCCAAGCACCCTATCATGAAAAGTATATGTTTGGTCACTAGTTAATTGTTGTAGGTCACAGTTGAAATTGTTCATTTTGTTTGTTAAAGGGACAGTTTACACCAGAATTTTTATTGTTTAAAAATATAGATATTCTCTTTATTACCCATTCCCCAGTTTTTCATAACCAACACAGCTATAATAATATATGTTTTACCTCTGTGATTACCTTGTATCTAAGCCTCTGCAGACTGCCCTCTTATCTCAGTGCTTTTGACAGACATGCAGTTTAGCCAATCAGTACAGACTCCTAAATAACTCCACGGGAGTGAGCACAATGTTATCTATATGACACACATGAACTAGTACTGTTTAACTGTGAAAAACTTTTAAAATGCTCTGAGCTAAGAGGTGGTTTTCAACGGTTTAAAAATCAGTTTTAACCTAACTAGGTTTAGCTTTTCAAAAACAACACCAAGGGAACAAAGCCAATTTAATGATAAAAGTCAATTGGAAGGTTGTTTAAAATGTCATGCCCTATCTGAATCATGAAAGTTTAATTTTGACTAGTCTGTCCCTTTAAGTACACTGGCAGTGGGGGGGGGGAACATTGTTGTTTGTGCTTCCTCCGCCCCCCACTTCTTTTGTGTGGTAAGGGATAAGTAGTATATCCTCTGCATTACCTTTTTGGCAGAGTTCCATACTCTCTGCCTAGTCCGAAGATCCTTCGATCTTTGATTCAATTTTATTTATTTCCCTCCTCTCTCCCCCCCCCACAAACCCTGACCTTCCAAAATGAGACTTGGTCCACTTAATGTCAGGGGCTTCAACTCCCCTTCTAAAAGGAGCTTGCTCCTCAGGTTTCTTGCCACTCATAGAATAGGGGTTGCTTTTCTCCAGGAGACCCACTAGATTGAGACTAGGGCATCTCTTTTTAAATCGAAGGATTTTCCTATTTGCATTTCATCAAGCTTTCATAAAAAGGCTAGGGGAGTTACTATACTGATAAGCAGACGCACCTCGTATGACTCTATTTACGAGGAGGTGGACCCCTCTGGGCAATATGTTATCAATGTCTGTCGCATAAACAATGTCCTGTGCACCCTAGTGGCTCTATACTCCCCTAATGTTAACCAAACTAGTTTCCTCCGCAAGCTGCTGAGAAGAGTGGATAAGCTCAAACAAGGCCCCGTTTTTTTAGGTAGCGACTGCAAACTGGTCTGGGATCCTTGTAGAGATAGGAAATTCCAAAATAAAAATGCCGCCTCCCAGGGTAGTGAGAGTTGTTCCCAAAGCTTCAGGAACCTTATATTTTAATTTGCGTTCTATGGTGTATGGACCATACATTCTTCTCGGCCTCTCACCAGTCCTTCTCTCGGTTGGATTAACTTTTCTGTCACTCCTGGTCTCTAGAGGAGGTAACTGGTGCAACAATAATTCCATGTGTGTGGTCGGACCATGACGCTGTTCTTATAGACATATCTTTTATGCACTCGGGCAGAGGAAAGGGTTCCTGGCCCTTACAGAACAGCTTACTGACATACATGTGACCTCTTGGACTCAGGAGATAGCAGACTTTCTCTGCGTCAATGACGTGGGACACACTAGGGAGCTGACCTTATGGGCAACACTAAAGGCCTATATGAGAGGTCTGTTTCTTGGACATGATAGCCAATCTAAGAAATCTAGAGGCGCCTCTTTGGCCCAACTATACTGTGACTATACTACATTGAGAGAACAGCTGAAGAAGGGAAGACCAAGCTCCTTAGTAAGTAGAGTGCACTCCCTTAGAAAAAAGATTGAACAACTTGAACTAGAAAAGTCCAGCATAAACTTTACCTGTTAAAGCAGAGATATTATCACAAGGGTGATAAGGCTGACAGGTTGTTAGCATACAAGCTACGACAATGCTCACTTTTAAATAAGATACCCTATATCAGAAAAGACCACCACAGATACTACTCTCCAAATGGTATTGGAGAAGAGTTTGTTGAATAATACAGCCAGCACTATCAGATTGAAGGGCTAAGCCACCAGATCCCGGAGAACCTTCTTGATTCTTTGACAGCTGACATCTCTATTGAGGAGGTTTGCGGCCACTTAACCCTTTCGTGCCGAGGTTAACTTTTCTACATTGGAACAACTGTTTCGATGTAAACAAATTGAAATATCGTGATCGTGCACGTGATCACGAGATTTCAATGATGGGATCGCATCAGGGGGGCATCCCTATGATGCTAGGCATGCCCTCCAGACCACGATCCCATTAGGGAAGCGCCAGTGACTTCAGGAAAGCCAAGTGGTTAGGATGTTGTATTTCGTCCTTGGGCGCTAAACCCCAGTAAAATTTGGATGAAATACAACGTCCTAACGGCGTTAAATGGTTAAAGGCCTTAAACTTGATAAGGCACCGGGCCCTGATGGGTATGGAGGCCTAGTCTATAAAAAGTTCTCAGCTATTCTCAGTCATGTTTTGGTTGGGGTCTTTAACCTGGCCTCTGAGTTAGATTGCTTCCCTAGGGAGTACTTAGAGGCTTCTATTGTTACCATCCTCAAAAAGGGAAAAGACCCCAGTTCATGCGAGAGTTACCACCCAATTTCCCTAATAAATGTGGATGTGAAAATGTATTCTAAGATCTTAGCCAATAGGCTCAACCGAGTCCTTCCCCAGCTAATCCACCCTGATCAGGTGGGTTTTACAGAGCTCAGATAATACCAAGCGGCTATTGAACCTCTTTTCTGAGGCAGCATCTCTCGAGATCACACTGGTAGCCCTGTCACTTGATGCTGAAAAGGCATTTGACAGGGTGCGGGGGGATTATATGACTGAGGTACTCCGCTCCTTCCACTTCCCTGACAAGTTCATATCTGCAGTCATGGCGTTGTATGCGGCCCCTTCTGCCAGAGTGAGAGGCACAGGGTGGCCCCTCTTACCACTCTTGTTTGTCTTGGCCATCAAGCCCCTGGCCAGTAAATTTAGGGCGAGCACAAACATGCAAGGTTTGATGTTATATGACACTCCCTATATCTTAGCATTGATTGCTGACAATCTGACAGTGTTTCTGTCAGAGCAAGAGAACTCCTTGCCGGCTTTGTTTGACCTATTGTTGGAGTTTGGAAGATTATCTTACTATAAAATTAACTATACAAAGACAGAGGCATTTGCCCTGGGCCTGTCACCTGCTAAATTAGAGAAGCTGAGGAGATCCTATCCTTTCAAATGGTCTACTGATGGGCTGAAGCAACTAGGAGTTGTGCTGTCCCCTGATCCTAAGACAATCATTACTAAAAACTATGAGCCTCTTCTCCAGGACTTCAGGTGGCTGACCACGTAGTGGTCTCCAATAGAAGTGTCATGGACAGGTAGAGTGATGGCTCTGAAAATGATGCTACTTCCTAAATTAACTTACTTTTTCCGATGTCTCCCAGTGGTTGTTCCCATCTACCTTATAAAGCACTTCCAATCAGTTTTCTCAAATTTTCATTTGGATGGGACGCCCTTCTAGAATCTCGCTCCTCCAGCTCCAAGAACCAATGAAATGTTTGTGGCCTATCGGCCCCTAACATAACTCACTATTACAAGGCTGCAATGTTGTCGCACATCGCTGCCTGGGCGGTTAAGTCTGACAACTCTATATGGTACCAGCTCGAGCAAGCATCCCTGCCAGCAGGGGTAAACCTGGATGATTTGATATGGATTCCTGATCAGGCCGATGTCTTCAAAGGGGTGCACAATCCTATTTTAAAGACTTGTCTCAAGTATTGGCGAGAACTCCGCTCTCATCAGCTGGTGGCTCCACACCCTTCACCAGAACACTCAATAATGGTGTTATTATATTGTTTGCCTGACTCCCGGCCCAGACGTTGGGATGCACTGGGAATCAGGTAGGTATCAGATCTATACAGGGGAGTTACTCTTGCCACCTAATGACTTTCCAGTTACTGATTTCCCTAGAAACATACATTTTGAGTACCTTAGACTGACCTCGCTGCTTTTATCTTGGGGGTTCCCCAAATCCAATACCCGCATCCTAACACAGTGGGAACGATGATGGACCACGGGCAGACCTCTGCACGGCTCTCTGTACTTTCATTATAAACTCCTACTCAATTCCCCTTCATTCACTAAGTCTCATGCCATGAGGAACTGGGAAAGAGACCTGGGAGAAGTACATTGGGATGTGATTTGGCAAAGGGCTGTCCAAGATACAAAACTTGCAGTCCGCTGTTATAAACTATTTGAACTCTACATTAAAATATTGCTTAGATGGCATATGGTCCTGACCAAATTGCATCGGATTTTTCCGCTCCAACAGGCTAGCTGCTGGAGGGGATTCGATCAGAGATGTACTCGCTTGCACATACGGTGGGGCTGTCACAGGCTGGACCTTGTTTGGTCCCAGGTTGCTGACTTGCTACTCCAATTGCAATTAGTACAACACCTAACAAGTGACATTGCCCTCTTTAACTTGGGGCTACAGGGCTTACAGAAACCAGCTAGGGCTTTGTTTGTTTCAATCCTCTTGGCCACTAAATTAGATATAGCCAGACAGTGGGCAAAGGACAGCCCTATCACCCTATCATTGGTCCTAGACATCCTCACCTACAGTATATCCAAAGAATGGAGTAATATTCGCTGAGAGTGGAAGGACGTATAGATTTGTACTGTTCAATTTGGAGCCCATGGGATGAGCTCCAAAGGAGTAGAGTATGTACAGGGAGGGAGACATTGTGAATAGTAGTAAATAGATAAGGTGTAGTTTTCTCCCTGATAACCTCACCCCAGCCCTCCTGCTTCCTAACTCCTTCCCCTTGTTCTCCCCCTTTTTTTTCACTATAACTTACACACAAGAATGCTCTTCAGGCCCTAACATGGAACATGTTATTGTGTATACTTATGTATTCCTTGTTATTTGAAGTTTGTTAGGTTTTAACAGTTTTACTAGCCTCTTTGTGTGAGTCTAACTGATACCAGTTAATTTGCACTCCTTCGAACTTTGGAATGAACGGACCCACCCGTGGTCCTGGCAGCCATAAACGGCACGACTGAGTCCGTATGTACTAAAAACAAAATGAGGGAGCTGAGGACTATTGTCTTTTAAGGCTGTTATGTATCCTCTCACTCCGTTGTGAACTTTATTTCTGTTGTTATTCCTTGAGACACGTTTTGATATGTTGTCCACTCTGTTTGTACCAGAGTGATATTTCTACCTCAATAAAAAGAAAATTTAAAATAAAATATATCTTAAAGGGACATGAAACTCAAACTTTTTCTTTCGTCATTCAGATAGAGCATACAATTTTTAAAAGTGTCCAATTTACTTGTATTATCAAATTTGTATCGTTCTCATGTTATTCTTTTTTGAAGAGATATCTAGATAGGTAGCATGCACATGTCTGGAGCACTGCATGGCAGGAAATAGTGCTGCCATCTAGTGCTCTTTCTAATGTATAACATTGTTGCAAAACTGCTGGCATATAGTTCTGCAAGACATGTGCACACTCTTAAAGTTACCTTTAAGAAGAAAACAAAGAACATTTGATAATAGAAATAAATTGGAAAGTTGTTAAAAATCGAATGTTCTATCTGAATCATGAAAGAAAAAAACTGTGTTTTATGTCCCTTTAAAGAGATTTGAAACAGTGCTCCTTTGTTAAAAAAAAATTATGTTAATTCAAAGTAAACATAAAAAGAAACAGATTGTGTTAAAAGAAAAAGAAAAAAGAAATTATCAGTGTAGGCCCTGCCTTCAGTGTGATAAAGGAGTTGACATGTTTGAAACATTGGATACATTCTCATTGATCTGGGCATGAGCATATCTGACCCCCTGTTTTCTAGTCTATTCACTCTTAAGTAAACCAGCACATTTCATTTCAGAAGTTTTATGACATCAGACTAGCTAAACTTTCCTGCAGAGGCCTCAGCCTCCTTGTTGGGCTGTGACAGGAAGTAATGGACACTGCACAAATGTAGTGTAAAAAAAATAAATAAAAGGTAAAATCCATTTGAAATGATGAATAATACATATTGCAATTATTTCTACTAAGTATAAGACACTGCTTATTGTTTTTTTTATTACAACAATGAAGCAGACTGTTTTATATCCCTTTAAGACCTTTTACTTCTTGGCAATTTATGCATGGCATATTTCGCATTGCTTATTATTAAGTGGGGCTGTGAAATTAATTTATAGACAATCATAAAAAATGTCCTATGAATATTGATGAGTTTTGAGAATACCTCAAACATGATTTGGAGATTTTGATAAAACAAAATTATATCTGATAATACAGAACCTTTGTAGAGTAGAGGGAATATATGCTAAAGTTAAAGGAAATAGTCTGGGGCATGGAAATTGGAGGACGGGAGTTTTGTGGACGGGGCCATGACAGATGGGAACTGGCTCAAGTTTAGTCTGTGAGCGCGATAGGGTATGAAGTACGCAGAATTGGGCATGTCATAGGTGAGGTCAATGTGGTCCAGGCAGAAAGAATACTGGGAGGGACAATGGGAGCAGAGTTCCCAAACCAGGACATTGGCCTAGATTTCTAGACGCTTTCAAGGGATCCCGTTCATGCAACATTATGTTCAAAATTCATTGAGGCTCTCTTCATCTATATTTCCTAGCTTATTGCTAGTGGGCATTCCTGCCATTGGCACATATAGTTGTATAAGTGCCCCAGTATATGATCACACGAGAAGCACTATCAAATTCCAACTGCAACACTTAGGAAAAAAGTTTGCAAAATGGGTTCTGTAAATGGGTATAATTGTTAAATATTTGAATATTAGTTTTGTTATGGAAAAAAAGGCTTTCTGGATTGAACATTTTCTCACCAGTCTTGCAGAAGCTGATGAGGGGATACAGTATGCGGATTTTAAAAAGGTGCAATTGTGAAGTAGTTTGTCTTGCCACCATTTTGTCACACTATTTCAGTGCTGACAAGGTTGTCTCATTTTTATTTTTATTTTATTTCTCTAAAACGTTTTCAAAGTTTTATTTTCTCCATGTATTGCAGTGGACTGTTTTATAGAGGGGGTATTTCTTTCTCGTTTTCATTATTTTGTTATAGTGGAAGTCCTTGACATGGAAGTTAAAAGTTCCATGGCTCAGTTCCATTGATTTAAGTGGAACTTTCAACGAGATATTAGTTTCACAGATGATTTTATTGAATCCAGGCCAATATGCAGGACAGTTAGAAGTTCTGGTATATATCATTTTCACATACAGGCCTAGATACCTGTAAGAATTTGCCAAACAAAATAAAAGTACAAAACTTGCCTTTTTTGTCATTTCTCACCAATGGTATGCCAACCCATCTCAAGATTTAGTTTTTTTTTATTAATCCAACCAAGTTATATCTAAGATAATACTCAAACTTCTGATCAGGCAAAAAAAAACTATATGTAACAGGTGTTTTTCCTGGAAACAGAAGGTCTGAGATGATGGCAAGTATGTGATGGTTAAGCATGGCACAAGTTATTGTAAAAATATTAAAAAGGTGGGATTTGTAATTGATTAAAATTGCTCAAAATTTGAAAATTGCTTATTCCATTGTTTACACATGAGGGAAAATATCCAACAGAATGCAACAGACCCCATAAACAAAATGTAAGACTCATATTTCTATGAAGAAAATTTTTTTTTAATTCTTAATATAACAAACAATATAAATAGAAACACACTAGTTAACGGAATATTAAATTATACAGTTAAATCTCACAAATAGTTATGCATATGAGCATACATGAATCCTGTACATCTGTACATTAAAGAAAAGAAAGGAACTGCAAATAGAACTGACAGTCTTAACAACGTTTATTTGAAAAGTAATGTACTTGGTATAAAAGACCTAAAAATGAGACAATTATTCCTAACTACTGCAATTACCCTTTGCATATGAGTATACTTTTTGGCAGACATGTTGAAGCTGTTTGATTTAGCTACTATTTTTCTTGCTTGTGTATGGATGTTTAATGTTTGACATTTGTCAAGCAAATTGCACATTTTTTTTTATTACTAGGAGATGTTGAAGTGATGTATCAACTTTTATTAACCCCTTTTATACCAGCTTGAAAAGAGTATATGTGATACAGATATCTTTATTAGTAAATAATAACATTTTGCTTATTAAATTGCAGTTATCTGTTTTCTTGTACAAATTTGTCCTTCTACTGCATATAGTATTTTGTTATGTGACAGAACAGCAAATCAGAAACTGAATCTTCTAAATCATTCAACTCTTTAGGAGTGTAAACTGAATGTAAATGACGTAGAAACACTTCAATTGATGGATAAAACTAAATGTATCAGAGCTGGTCTGTGTGCAGGTAAATGGGTTTGATTTTAAGATACAAAACACCATACAAACACATCAGGAGAAAAAATGCTTTACTGTTGTTTGAATGCTACCAAATTTTTATGTTTAACCTTTTTCTTATATTGATCTCAAATTTGTTTTTACCATAATGTTGTAGTAAAGATATTAGACAGAAACGCTCTGTCTTGAACCTTATTTTTTCTTCTTCCATACTTGGATCGTTGTACAAACTTGTAGACACTGTTTTGTTTAATTCTGGAATGGAAACAGAAAAGATAGTTGACAAGTCAGTAAATTTTACTTGTGTAATAAAGAACATTTTCGTTCAAAGAGATATGAAGCAGAAGCTTCAGGCAAATTCTACAGAATGAGATCATTTTGGACTAGCCCTGGTTAAAATAAACCAACAAAATGTGATTGACAAGACTCCTTAGGAATGAAGCCAAATCGCAAACTGAATATTCAGAGATAGTGCTTTGATTTGATGTTGCGACACTCCACTGGAAACTCACTCAGGAATCCCAGTCACTCCCTTTTTAGACACATAACTGAGTAATGTTTATTATCGCACCAAGACA
The DNA here is from genome assembly GCF_027579735.1 of Bombina bombina. Classification (NCBI taxonomy): domain Eukaryota; kingdom Metazoa; phylum Chordata; class Amphibia; order Anura; family Bombinatoridae; genus Bombina; species Bombina bombina. The sequence continues at coordinate 590,110,100 of NC_069503.1, read as the reverse complement.
CCAAATATTTCATTAACATTTACATGTCCTTATGAAGAGTCAAGTGAAGCCAGACACTGACTAAAGATTTTATGGGAATAAATGTTTTATTCTACACCTATTTGCTGTAAATTAGTTGATATAGTGAAATTCTTGATAAAAAGCCAACTTTCTGTATTTTGTGGAATGAAGAGACTGATAAGGTTTCCGGACAAAATATGTGTTCATTTTGTCTAGGCCAGTGCTCGGTCAAATGATTGTTAATTATGTGTTTTACCCCAAGACAAGTACACTGTTTCTTTCAATTGTAAATAAATATCAATAAACAATTTAAACAATATAAAAAGTGAATGTTCCTGTCATGAGGACATATACAATAAAAAATATTGACTATTTTCAGAGAACAATTTCACTGGTCATACAATACATTATACATAGTTCACACTACTGATTAGAGGGTTCTTTAGTTACATATTGTCTGAACATATTATAAAGAGAGCTCTATTTTTCAGCATCTTAAAAAGGACATTAAAATGAAACCGTTTGGAAATATATCAGAAAAGAAATCAGAGATAGTCAGAGATACTATAATAGGGCTTTAATTAGAAAGTGATGCTGTTAATTTGGAGATGTATTTGGAACCAATGATACTAAACACTTTCACTAAGTGGTCCATATCAGACCCAGTAAAGTGATACACTTTGTACAGAAAATGCATAAAAAGTTCTCAATAAGGATAATTTAAAGCACAAAATATTAAAAAAATATCTGGTTATTCAGAGGGGTTAGAAATGGCTTCACAGAGAAAGTGTTAAAATAATGGGTTTTAATCCTTGCAATTAATTTTACATGTCAACTGAGCTATATGATCTATGCAAGGGGGTGTTGCTTTGTACAGTGTATGGAAGTCAGCCTCCTCATTGGCTGGCCAAACTGAAACAATTTTAAAAAAACAAAAGAATAAAAAAAACAACAACAAAAAGTAGAAAAGTGCACTGCCGATTATTGAGGGCTTAGAATCCTGGGTTTGTCACTGCCAATGAATTACAAGCATAAAAAGGCCTCCTGTGTTTTAAACTCTACCTGCATTTTTTTTCCACTCTATTAGGGTCCAAAGAAAGAAAACAATGTTTAATGTTTAATTGTAATCATGTCTAAGACAGGACTATTAGACAATAGTGGACCTGAAACATTGTCTTTTTTTCTTTGGACCCTAATGCACTAAAAAAGAAAATAAAGGTCTGGTTTTAACAAACAAGGCTGAAATTCCCTTATTAATGTTTATGAAACTAAGGAGCTGTATTAGATACAAACTTTTTATGCAATAGTTTGGAGTGTTGAATTTTAAATGCATGACAGAACAGGTCTTGGGGAAATTGCGTGCTGGCCTAGTATATAAAGGGGATTTAATAAAATCTACTTGTCACTCTGCAGTTTCCTTCTTCCTTTCCCTTTTCCCTTGTCTCTTGTTGCTATTTGTTTTTTGTTTGTTTATTTGTTTTGTTTTTCAGGTGCAATTCCTTTGACCAGCATTTATCATCAGCGTTTGTTAAGATTGCTATAAGTGAATCAAATGTGCAGAACTAGTTAATAGAAATGATGATCTTGGGGTTGCTATAACACAGTTGTGCATATATATATATATGTTGCTACAAATTTGTAAAACAGTATCCAACACTGAAATGGCACTGTAACAAAAGTAGCGTTTGATATAACATAAGGAGATTTGTTCCAGTATATCTAGTTACTGGAATAACCCTTCCATGTCTAACAATGTGATCACAAGGTAAATAACAATACCAACTAGGCAGTAAACAGATATGAATGTTATTACAATGAGAAGTAGGAAACTCTAGAGTGATAGTGGAACTCTGATACGTTAGCAGCACAGCATATGTAGTTCTGACACAATTGCATGAGAGAGCGCATTTAGTACAAGTATCAGTTAAGCAACTGGTAAACAAAGAAACAATACTGGGGTAGCAGTTCATCTATCTATGCTGCAGCAAGCATCGTACCTGATGCGGTTTGAGCGCGAAGATTTGTACTGTGGAGTGGGCGGTGTACACCACCGAGTCTAGATCCCGGCAGAGCTGAGCTGTGAGTTGGTTGGAGAGAGATGCGGGTATAACCCGTGGAGAGACGAAACTGTAGGAAGTTGAACCTTGCAGAGGGAAGGTTAGGTTTACACAGGAAGCGGCTTGAAAACACAAAACAGTGACACCTAGAATAGAGTATGAGACTGCCAAAACTTTAACAAGCAATGAGTAACCGGAAACTGAGGCTTATAAAGGGATAAGACACACCCCGTATTAAAGGTATAGCAGGTAGAAAAGGAAATACATAACAGCATTATCATGTGAGTGCTTAGTTTGGAAGAGGAAGAGGACTAAACAGTCAGTAGGTCTCATGGTGCCTTTGTAACCCAGAAGTTATCTCTAGTACTGTCAATAGTTACACTGGTCTGGTGGCCTTTAGGATTGACGATGGTGTTTAACTGTTTTTCCCTTTTCTATGGAAAGGCTTTCCTGTACGGTGGAGGGCTGTGGCTGAATGTTGTGCCAGTCTTCCAGGTTGTTAATGTGAACTCATGGGGCAGGTGGCTGCTATAGGCCTCAAGTATATGCAGTGCCCGGGCATGTTTAGAGTCTTTGTGGGGTTCTGAGCACAGTGTTCTATTATGGTTGAGTCAAATGTGCCACAAGTTAAGATACTCATGTCACAACTCTCTAGGTTGTTAAAGGAGGGGAATTATTTTGCATTCATTTAAGTTAATCAAGTTAATAAAGTATTAAATTGCATTTAACCCAAATGTGTCTGTATTCTGATTATTTAGGATAATGTTGGGATGGTGTACTGTTATGTATGTTAGTATTAGTAGTAGTAGGGAGGAACAGGTGGGATGGAAAGTTTCAACCTTATAGAGCACAAGCAAACATTTCTTTGGGCATATTGCTCCTAGACACTGTACTTTAAAAGGTGAGTTTATCTTTCTATCACCTGAAATCTACTACCTGTGACGTGCAGATGAAATAATCAATTACTAAGAGTGGCCTCACATTTACATTAATTTTAATGCAGTGTTGTTGACTGATATTTAGCTTCAGTATCCTAACACAATATAATCTGCTAGGTTTATTAAAAAATTATAATTTTTTTGTATATAACAGTGTTATGTTTAGAGTCTGTACTTCCACTTTTAACAGGAATTGGAAAGTTTACAATTTTAAGAATTACAATAAATAGGGCACAATAAATAAAGAAAGTATATTGCATTTTTTTTTATTAAATATAGTTAAAAAAAATTATTTTACAATCTCAAATGTTTAATGTCCTACTTAAAACCAAAAGTCAAAGAGGAACCCTTAATACTGTAACAGCAATCCTGTAAGCAAATTAAAGTAAGGTAAAGTCCAGTATGTGTGAGACCGTTAATGTGTATAAGCAATGCAAAGGAATTACGTGCAGTTAGTATTCCAGAAACAGTCACACGTAGCTGCGCACAGCAGGCAACTGTAAGAAAGTCAATATGCTAACAGCTATTCGTGCACACTAGAACCATCGATATACTTCACTCACCAGTGTACCATGGAGTGGGGGTTCTTCCGGCAGTCTCAATGCCTATACCTCTGAAGGGGCTCCATAAAGGAAAAATCTCACTCTGTGGAAAGAAGGAAAGAAACGCCAGGACGAAGCGGTGAACTTCTCACCCGCCTCAACTTATCCCAGCCAATGTCCTCCTTCGTCTTGAAATTACTCCTCCCCTCTGCTCCGCTCCGTAACACTGTGAGACTTGGGGGTGCTTCTGCTAGCCGCTAGCTGCGAATTGCAAAATACAAACGATCATCACACATGCTCCAAAAGACCCACAGACAGCATAGATGCAGCCGGTTAACTGGAAGGTAGAAATGTTCAAAGAAAACAATCCCAGCTGCATTAAAACGTTCCTTTAATGATTCTTGGTTAAAAAAATGGTGATACACAGCAAAACAGTGTGAAAGGTGCTGAGGGCGCAGCACTGTACGGCTTACATGTTTCGGAAATGATCCGTAGTCATAGCCTACAGTGCTGTGCCCCACACCTGTTTAAAACAGATTCAAACAAATGTGATTCGCTAAAAATAATAAAACACGCCCTCAGACTAAACCTTAACACACCTGTTGATTACATTGTATGTCTCTACGTGACGTATCCGGAAAAAGAATTAGAACCGAATAGAAGATGCAGTGTGTATAATTTTCAAACACTATATGAAAGATTACCAAACAGACAAAAGCATTAGTTTGCAACATGAATGTATATTGACCCACTCTTGGTCCGCTTACAGGATGGGGGGCAATTATCAAACACCTGTGTATATAATATTAAGAGTAGCACCATACTGCGCTCATCTAATTAAAGGGGCAGTCTCCTAAGTGGTGATACACATAAATGAATGAACCTCTATAAACTAAAAAATAGAGCGTAATTTGAAGAACACCTTTGTTGTGATGTAAAGAAGGCAAATTCCTGCACTATTCAATTAAAGGGGCAGTATCCTCGAATGTTAGTACACGAATATAGATAAGTACCTGTAAACTAAATGCCGAAGCATTAATATACACACTGTAACTTAAGTTACAGTGTGTATATTAATGCTTCGGCATTTAGTTTACAGGTACTTATCTATATTCGTGTACTAACATTCGAGGATACTGCCCCTTTAATTGAATAGTGCAGGAATTTGCCTTCTTTACATCACAACAAAGGTGTTCTTCAAATTACGCTCTATTTTTTAGTTTATAGAGGTTCATTCATTTATGTGTATCACCACTTAGGAGACTGCCCCTTTAATTAGATGAGCGCAGTATGGTGCTACTCTTAATATTATATACACAGGTGTTTGATAATTGCCCCCCATCCTGTAAGCGGACCAAGAGTGGGTCAATATACATTCATGTTGCAAACTAATGCTTTTGTCTGTTTGGTAATCTTTCATATAGTGTTTGAAAATTATACACACTGCATCTTCTATTCGGTTCTAATTCTTTTTCCGGATACGTCACGTAGAGACATACAATGTAATCAACAGGTGTGTTAAGGTTTAGTCTGAGGGCGTGTTTTATTATTTTTAGCGAATCACATTTGTTTGAATCTGTTTTAAACAGGTGTGGGGCACAGCACTGTAGGCTATGACTACGGATCATTTCCGAAACATGTAAGCCGTACAGTGCTGCGCCCTCAGCACCTTTCACACTGTTTTGCTGTGTATCACCATTTTTTTAACCAAGAATCATTAAAGGAACGTTTTAATGCAGCTGGGATTGTTTTCTTTGAACATTTCTACTTAAAACCATACAGTTATTATCTAAAATAGAGTGAAGAGAGCATATTCATTTTTTATTATAATTCATTTTGAGCTGTAACATAATCTTATTTGTAATCTGAAATGTGTAAATCTTTAATTAAAAAATGTTGCAATATACCTTTATTATTTGTTCCCTTTCCCTGTAATTTAACTCTGAAAATTATTGTTTTTCTATATTCTTTTGCACATCTATAACGTAATGGGGGCTGCCATGTTTGAACTTAAGTTGCCGCTGATCTGTTTTCTACAGCTTAACACAATCAGGAACAGATATAAAATAACAAAGATTGTCAAAAAAGAGATTCCACACAGCTTTGTATAAACAGAGATAAATAGAAAACTAGTTCAAACATGGTGGTGTCTGTTATTTTATAGAAACTAAAGTACTTTATGGAAACTAAACCTTTTACACTTATATTTTCAATATTTAAAGAAATAATCTAATTGTAAAAAAAACACCTAGATACTATTCTAAGGCTATTTTTTACTATGAAAACATCATTATATCTAGACTGTATTAAGGGCCAGATTATTTAAAACTCCTGCACGAGCATTAACTGCGTTGGGTTGCGCTCATATTACATTTTAAGTAAACTGTTTTTGATCTTGAGTGTAAAAAGCCAAACTTACAATATTGCACGTGCAATAATGTATTCTGCCATAGAAGACAATGGGGCAAAAAAGTGGAAAAAATGATCACCCTACTTCACATTCCAATGTTCTTCACAATATGTTTTATTTATTCATAAATACACATTTCTACTTATATCTGATGGTATTTTGGTAATATATATATATATATATATATATATATATATATATATATATATATATACCTATATATAGATGATTAAATATAGGTATAGATATATACAGATATATAAAGGAATATCTATTTTAAAATACATAGAACATATTCTGCTATGTGCAAAAAAATGGAATGTGAAATATTTACAGTACATACATAGTTAAAACCATTATTTAATACGAATATTACATAAATATGCTTTTATATGTTTTCATCTACTTAACAGCAAAGGGCCCCAATGCACTTATATATATGTCTCTACATGTATACATATGTATTTATGTGTTTATATGTGTATATACACTAACTGGCCACTTTATTAGGTAAACCTGTTCAATTGTTTGGTAACACAAATTGCTAATCAGCCAATCGCATGGCAGCAACTCAATGCATTTAGGCATCTAGACGTGGTGAAGACAACTTGCTAAAGTTCAAACCGAGCATCAGAATGGGGAAGAAATGGCATTTAAGTGACTTTGAATGTGGCATAGTTAATGGTGCCAGATGGCTGGTCTGAGTATTTAAAAAACTGCTTATCTACTGGGATTTTCACACACACACACCCATCTCTAGGGTTTACAGAGAGTGGTCCAAAAAAGAGAAAATATCCAGTAAACAGCAGTTGTGTGGATGAAAATGCCTTGTTGATGTCAGAGATCAGAGGGGAATAGGCCGACTGATTTGGGATGATAGAAAGGCAACTGTTACTCAAATAATCACTCGTTACAACCAAGGTATGCAGAATACCATCTCTAAATGCACAACACGTCAAAACTTGAAGCAGATGGCATACAGCAGCAGAAGACCACACCGGGTGCCACTCCTGTCAACTAAGAACAGGAAACTGAGGCTACAATTCGTACAGGCTCACCAAAATCGGACAATAGAAGATTGGAAAACATTGCTTGGTCTGATGAGTCTTGATTTCAGCTGCAAGGGTCAGATTTTGGCGTAAACAACATGAAAACATGGATCCATTCTGCCTTGTATCAACAGTTCAGGCTGCTGGTGGTGGTGTAATGGTGTGGGGGATATTTTCTTGGCACACTTTTGGCCCCCTAGTACCAATTGAGCATCGTTTACATGCCACGGCCTACATGAGTATTGACTAGGGATGCACCGATACCGATACTAGTATCGGTATCGGTACAGATACCAAGTATTTGCATAAGTACTTGTACTCGTGCAAATGCACCGATACTTAAACCGATACCTCCACTTCCTACCATATGCTATCTTGTGGCGTTTTTTCAAACTACATGTTCCCATTTCATTTTAAACTGGAGAGGAGACTAAACTAAACATTTTTACTACAGTTCTGCCAATACAAATTGCTGTTATTTGTATTATTGTAGGAGAGATCACTGTACCTCGTTCAGACAAACCCCTGAAGTACTGGGCAGTTAATAAACAGATTTCCAGCTCCGGCTAAAATGACCCAAAAATATCTTTCTGCCCCATGCAGTATGGTGGAAAGTGAAAGACTGTTCAACTTAGAGTCGAACCTCCATACAAATGTCAGATTGATGTTATATAACAGCCCTACAACCCAATTGTATCACCCCTTTAAATTTAATATTTTATTGTAATATTTTTTATTTATAAACATGTTCAGTGAACTTTTTTATTATTTCATAATGTCTTGAAATACAGTCCTTTATAATTATAAAGAAGGAATCTTAAATAATTAGTCTGTATTGTGTTTGGTAAACTGTCACATGACATAAAAAAAAAGTATCGGTAATTGGTATCGGTGAGTATTTGAAAACAAGTATCGGTACTTGTACTCAGTCATAAAAAAATGGTATCGGTGCAACCCTAGTATTGACCATGTCCTTCTTCTTTTTATGACTACAGTTTACCCATCTTCTGATGACTACTTCCAGCAGGATAATGCACCATGTCACAAAGCTCAAATCATCTTAAACTGGTTTCTTGAACATGACAATGAGTTCACTGTACTCCAATGGGCTCCACATTCACCAGATCTCAATTCAATAGAGCACCTTTGGGATGTGGTGAAATGGGAGATTCGCATCATGGATGTGCAGCCGAAAAATCTGCAGCAACTGCATGATGCTATTATCTCAATAGGGACCAAACTGTCTGAGGAATGTTTCCAATACCTTGTTGAATCTATGCCATAAAGAATTAAGGCAGTTCTGAAGGCAAAACGGGCTCCAACCCGGTACTAGCAAGGTGTACCTAATAAAGTGGCCGGTGAGTGTATGTCTGTCTGTACATATGTAAACACACATCTCTAAAGCTCTTTTATATAGAGAAACCTTTTGGAGATATCTGTGATTGTGACTACGACTCAAGGCCGCTCTGCTGGGTATTGAGTTGGATTTTTCCTTCCTAATATCTGCAATTATCTATTTGCTGATTCCTGTGTTTTAAACCTTGCTTGGATTATAATATTTGCGTTTTGAAGTGAGACACAAATCAAACATACTACAACAGATATTAGTAATTGTATGCACCATTGGTTTTGGTTGTTGCTGTTTTGTATTAGACTATTATATTGAAAAATGGGAGCTGTACCTTTATGATGTGTTACCTAGTGTGATCTACATATCACATCTTTGGGTATATTATTATTATTATTGTTTTATAGTACTACCCTTATTGCACCACTATGTTTCATTGTAGATGCTTGATAACTTTATAATTGTATCTACTGAATGAATTACAACCAAATAAAAGCAAGAGTTCTAGCCAACAGATCTATCTCCTTGAGAAGTTCCAGTATAATTGGCTTTGGCTGCAGTGTTTGCTAACCCATTCCTAAGTATTTGATCATCCTAAAAATAAGACTTGTAACACCTCTTCTTACAACAGAGGTTACAAGTCTTGTATTAAGGTTTATCACTTGGGAAAAATCACATGAATGGAGGAAAGTGGGAGCAGTCAGAGTGGGTTACACAATCAAGGTTTTCAGTCAGCTGGGAGACTGCAAACAAGCCCAGCATGCTCTTCTGGAACCTATTAGGTGCATGCTTTTTGTGAATACCCATGTTTCACCATTGGAACACCCTCTGTGTGTTTTGCTTTCTAGGGTATACCTTTCCAAGCAGAAATATTGAAGAGGAGTAGTTGTGCGTCTTGGATAAAGTCTTAAAGGAAAATTAATCCTTTTCATAATTTAATAATGTAAGTTTTTCTTTCACAGTAGCTCTTTTATGAATATCGATTCCTCTTATAAGTTACATATATCAGGTCTTTCCCTCTATATATGTTTGTGTTTGTATATATATATATGTGTGTGTGAATATATATTTCACACTTGTTAAATTGTGGCACACCCTTGGCATAATTATGAGAGAGTTTTGTTTTTTTTGCATTGCTGATACTTTAATCTGCTCAACCTTCTCTTTTTCTCCTATTTCATCTTTTCTATCTCCTGACTAAAACAACAGCTGTTAAATGAATAATACATAGCAGATAATGCAAACAGGTTTACAAGCAATTTTATTAAGCGTTTGCACAGCTTTGTGGAGATGAAGCACATGCACTGCTCACCTAAATATTCCAAACCGGGCAGCGACAACCTGTCTGGGCTCATTGTCTCGCTTTAGACATATAATTCTTTATAATGATGTAATTCTGATTTTCCAGTCTGGTAAAAAAAAACGTTTCTAGCGTTACTACAGCAACTACGACATCCTGAGCAATGCTGTGTAACTTCCCAACAGAAACTAGGACCTGTGATTTTCAGTTCCAACCTAAGAGCTCACTTGAGACGAGAGAAAGTGTGTGAGAGGTTAGAGCTCATCTAATGGGATATTTGTACTTGCCGACTTCCCATGCAGAATATAAACTTGGCGGCGGGCCCACCCGAGAGTGGCGGACCTCCAGGGCCCGGTCGCAGCCGCGACCATTGCGACAGTGGAAGTTCCGCCCCTGGACATGTATATGTATGTATCTCTATTTTAAAGCCCTTTGTCTGTTTTTTTTTCCTCCTGAGACTTCATATCTTTGAGCCCTTATAACTTTTTTGTGCAATATTTTTTTTAAATATGTTTTATTAGATGGTGTTCTTCTGAGTGTAACTGTACTTTTAAATGTATTTTTGGTGTGTTTTGAGAAACCTTTTTGTTTCACAAAACAGTTAACCAGAGCACTGAGGTTGTGCTAACCCGACGTGCTTTAACTTCAATAACGCTCAAGCGATCGCCCCTTTTCACTCGTGCATAACTATTAACGATCCACTCTTAATCTAGCCCTAACTGTTTATACAGTTGTTTAGTGTGATGTATTATTTGGCTTTATTTTTGTGCTACTGTTTTCTGAAACATAATAAAAATAAGAAAAAATAAATAGATAAAAATATTGTAGGCTGAGAGTCAATTCTGGCTGTAAGATGCAGTGAGAATGTTTTGTTAATTTAAGCTTTGTGCTACTTTTTAAACGTTGGACCTCTGACAACTTACACATATATGATGATATCATGAAGCTTTCATCTGTGGAATGTGTGTGTCCTTTATTGGCTTTTTGTTATTGGATCATCTTGAGAGATCTGCAGAGGAAATATAGAAATAAAGTCACCAAGCAACGCAATTGTTTGCTTAATTTATGCAGCCAAATTATATTATTCAAATGTTTATTATATATCTAAATCCCCATTAAAATGTGTGACCTTTTAAATTTTGACATTTATTTGGATTTCTTGAATACTTTGTATAATGAATTCAGAATTATATTTTTTCATTTAATGCATATTAAATCTCCCATAATTAATTTATCCCTATTCATTTAACCATTTAAGGTTAAAAATATTACTAATAATATGGTTAAATTGAGATTAACAAGAGACGTATCTGTATACATCTGCTTTACGTTTAAAGTCAAAATGAAACATTCATGATTCACATAGAGCAATTAATGTTAAACAACTTTTCAATTTACTTATATAATCAAATTTGGTTTGTTTTTTTGGTATATTTTGTTGAAGAGTAAATCTAGGTAGGCTAATAGGAGTGTGCATGTGTCTTTACCAGTCTATGCCAGCCATATTTGTAACTATGTACTGTATAACATGGCTATAAGCAATGTTGCAAACACTGCTGCCAGATCACTAAAGACACGTGCACACTCCTGAGCTCACTTAGGCCCTGAAAGTGCTGGGAGGCGGCGATATATTCAAAACGGATCCAATGCAATGTCGCCGAAATATTGAAAAGTGCTTACATTACTCTTTAAAGGCAGCATTGCAGAGGGGCATTTTACTATACATCGCAATGGGTGCCGATGCTGGCGAAATATTCCAAGCAGAATCGTTACTGACTTTGGCGATATAAAGTAAAAGATCCCGTTTAAATATATAGTACTGAGCCTAATAGCTATACCTATGTACCCCTAAACTGTCATAACCCACCACCACAAACTAACCCTACAATAACTAAGCCCTAAATTGCCAATAGCTCACTGCAATAGACCTCCTAACCTATTAACCCCTATACTGCCAATAGCTCACCACAAACACCTCCTACACCGCCAATAGCCCACTGCAAACACACGTTACACTACTTAACCCCTATACCGCAAATAGCCCACAAGAAAAATCCCCTACACTACTTAACCCCTATACTGCCAATAACCCCTAACCTATTTACCCCTATACTGCCGCAACATCCCAACGCAAACTGCCCTTACACTACTTAACTACATAACACCTAACCCCCCCCCCATAGGTAGGTTGCGCTGGGGTGAGGGCGCATAAAGGGTTAATAGTTTATTTTAGTATTAAATTTATATCCAATGTTAAAATGATATGCATTAACATGTATAATGCATATTATTTTAAGTATTGTTATCTAATTTAAAATGTAGTTATTTTTGATTATTCATTTTATGTTTTAAAACATAAATACATATTTTAAATGATATATTTAATAAAATTAACATTTAAAAATAACTGCATTTCAAATTAGACACAATACTTAAAATAATATACATAATACATGACAATACATATCAAATAAAATATAAAATGTGGCTGTACCACAATTTCCATAGCGCTGCCATTACAAGTCACCATAAAACTTTCTTTTGTTGTGCAGTATGGTGCAGTAAGCTGCATACAGTACACAAACCAAGTTCCGAACTTGGCGTGCTCATGCAAGTATTCCCCATAGAGATCAATGGAAAAAAAATGGTAGAAATAAACCTTAACATTTGAGATCACAGCCAATAGGATTTAAGCAGCTCTCATCCTTTTGGCTGATTTGAAAATTTCAGCCAATAGGAATGCAAGGTACCCCAATATAAAACGGGTACCTTGCATTCAATCTTCAGTGTGCGGCGAACGATCGCATGAAGAGGACCCTCCACGATGGATGTGTGCGCAGCCGCCGTTCCAGCTCCGCTCCACGCTGCCTTTGCTCCGCGCTACCTTTGCTCCGCGCCACCGGGATGAAGAAAGAAGATGACCCCATGCTGGATGAAGATGGATCCGCCAGGAAGAAGACTTTTACCGCTAGACTTCAGGAATGATGAGTACCTATGTCAGGGTTAGTATTAGTTTTCTGGGTTTTTTTTTTTTGAGATTAGGGCTTTTATATTTGTTATGGGCACTAAAAAGCTGATTGCCCATACAAATGGGTAGCTTAGCTTTTTTTAGAGTGTAGGTCTTTTTTATTCTCGGGGGTTGGGTGAGTGGGGGGTCTTACTGTTAGGGGTTAATTTGTATTTTTGAAAGTAAAAGAGCTGATCGCTTCAGGGCAATGCCCTACAAAAGGCCCTTTTAACGACTATTGGTAGTTTAGTGTTAGATTAGGGGGTGTTTTGTAAATTTAGACTTTAGTATTTTTTTGTAATGTCATTTTTTTTATTTTTTTTACTAGTGTTCACTTTTACTAGTGTTTTTAATTTTGTAATTTAGGTTTTTAATTTTTGGTATATTTAATTTTTTTTAAAAATAGTAATGTTAGGTTTATTTATAGTTTAAGCTTAGTTTTTTTATTTCACAGGTAAGTTTTCATTTATTTTAAGGTAGTTATATTGTAAGTTTAATTTAAAGTTAGGTTTAGCGGTCAATAGTTTAATTTAGGTAGTCACTATGTGGGTGTTTGGCGGTTTAAGGGTTAATAGGTGTAGTATAGTATTTGCAATGCGGGGGCGGTGGAATAGGGGTTAATAGTTTTATTTAGGTGTTAAGGATGTAGGGGATCGGCAGTTTAGTGGTTAATACTTTAATTTAGTGTTGGCGATGTGGGTGGGTGATGGATTAGGGGTTAATAGGTTTATTTAGTGTTGGCGATGTGGGTTGGTGGCGGATTAAGGTTAATAGGTTTATTAAAGTATTTGTGAAAGTTTTGATTGCGGAATGGATCGTCACGGTATAAGCTATAACGCTAGCGGAATAGCTGGACTGCACATCCTGTTATACGGGTGAGCTGAATATTCCACACTCAAAAGCCATTGTTCAAGTGCGGAATGGATTGTTGCGGTATAGGCTAAAATGCTAGCAACTTGTAATACTGGTGAGCTGAATATCCCGCTCGTAAAGACAAATTTTTCAGCGGTATAGCCGTACTGCACAACTTGTAATCTACCATCTTGTTAGCAGAGCTTGACTGTTCATTGCCCAGTTCTATTCCTACTACACAGCTGTTTCTGTTTTAGTCAATGATTAAGTTTCAACCTTCCAGACTTTGTGCAAGTGTATCTAGAAGATTTGATGCTGTTTTGAAGACAAAGGGAGTCACACTAAATACTGATTTTATTTAAATTTTTCTTCTGTTCACTAACTCTACATTTTGTTAATTGATTAAAATTAACTGTTAACATTTCTATTTTTAAAAGTATTCTTACTTTACATCATTTTTTCCAACACCTGCCTAAAACGTTTGCACAGTACTATATATGTATATATAAAGTTCATATAATGGTAAAGTGATAAATACAGCTACGTAAATGAGCCACAATTTGGCAGACATTGTATAAGTTAAAGGGACAGTCAACACCAGAATTTTTGTTGTTTAAAAAGATAGATAATCTCTTTATTACCCATTCCCCAGTTTTGCATAACCAACACTGTTATATTAATACACTTTTTACTTCTGTGACTATCTTGTATCTAAGCATCTTCTGACCGCCCCTAATCACATGACTTTTAGTTATTATCTATTGAGTTGCAGTTTAGCCAATTAGTGCAGTGTCTGCCACAACTCACGGGCGTGATCACAATGCTATCTATATGGTTTACCTGAACTACTCTCCCCTGCTGTGAAAAGCAAATACAAAAGCATGTGATTAGAGGCGACCTTCAAGGGCTTAGAAATTATCATATGAGCCTTTCTAGGTTTGCTCTCAACTAGAATACCAAGAGAACAAAGCAAAATTGTTGATAAAAGTAAATTGGAAAGTTGTTAAATTACATGCCCTATTTGAAAAATAAAAGTTTTTTTGGGCCTTGACTGTCCCTTTAAAGATGCTGTATAACAATTGTGAGACTTGATTAGATTACAGCCCATAACAATACTTTGTGCTGATTGGTACCATTAGAGAATCCAGTTGCAATGCTATGGTCTACAACATTATGAATTCCAGCAAAAGAACAATAACCTATCACTGTAGAAAATCTGTGAGCGCTGACAAGTTTGATCCAATTTCCAAAATTAGTAAAAAGGAGGGTGAATGTCATACTTAATTCAAGGATAGTGTAAATTAATGTATTTCTACAGAGACACAATAGTATGTTGGCTCACATATGCCTTAGATTAGTATTTCCCGTATTTCTGTTTGGTTAAAGCTATGTGCTGCCAATACTAGCTTCTCTTTAATTATTTCCTTTGGCTGCAGGCCTGCTATCTACCAGCCTTGTGGTTTTCTTTGAGTGTATGAATCACTGGGTAAAATGCAGTGGTGTATGTATGTAAGATGGACATAACTGAAGAGAATATATATAGACATACAGATGTTCCTCATTTTACTTCAGTGACTGTTTACCATAGCATTTTGCATTATGCCAGAAGTCTGTCACACCTTTACCATAGGATTAGTAGATTAGACAACTGGATTACCTTTGCTATTTTGTAAATTAAGCAGTTTAAACTACACAACTACTTTATCAAATAACCAATGGTGTGCTATGACCCAATGTCACAAAAGTCAAGAGCTGCTTCAATTTATTTACTATAAGCAGCACATCATTATACCAATGTTTCAGTCCAAGAACAGACCTTCACCAAAGTATTATTTCTCAGAATATATAATTTATATAATATATAATAACTTTTTGTCTTGCCTCAGACAAACATTCTCCATCTGCCAACATAGGAAAAAAGCATCACTTTGTCGGTTAACCAATGCAACCCACCAACACCAACCTCCAAATAAAAAAAACTTTGCACTGTGTCATCAGATGCCACCAGCTCTAAATCCCCAAATGAGTCTTTATTATAATAAACATATGCACAATGTACACATATTATAAAAACAGTCGTGACACTGTTATAAACTGTGTAGGTTAGAAAAGAAATGCTATATTTGTATTACTTCATTACTAATCCATACAACCTTTGAGTGCTGAGTGGTCATAATATAAAATATTGCTTTATTAAAATTGGTATTTGTTATGTACAATCATACACATCTTAAAGAATGTCAGTTCATATAGATACCATGGAAACCATGTAATGTAGTAAAAAAAAGAAAGGTACTTAAATCAGTATTAAAGGGACATTAAACACTTTGAGATGGTAATATAAAATAATATTATATATATATATAAAAAAATTGCAATATGCTTTCATTATTTATTTTGTCCTCTTTTCCTGAAATTTCATTCTGACAATCATGTGCTTTTCAGTTCCTGTTAGAAATGGAAGTGCATTACACTGTTACATTCCGCACAGTCATTGGCTGCCCACTCTAGTGACCTATTTATAACGGTCCCTAATTGGCCACAGCAGAGAAGGTAACCTAAGTTGCAATATGGCAGCTCCCATTGTTTTATAGACACTAAAACTTTACACTTGTTTTGTCAATATTTAAACAACAACTTAAACTTTTAGAAAATCCATCTACATGTTATTCTCAGACTAATCTTTTCTTTAAATTCATCATTCTATTTAGCATTTATTTAGTGTTTAATTTCCCTTTAATTGTAACTACTTATATAAACTATTGCAATGCCAGTTAATATTAGATGCATATGATACGAAAACAGTCCAGAAAAGGCCCGTATGTAAGCATGGAAGGAGGGCACCTGTGACCCCACTTCCTCCAGGAGTGGAACATTCCAAGGTGGTATAAAGAGGCTTGTCGGGAAGTGAGGTCACATGTGCCCTAGCAGGAGCAGAACGGTAGGAGGTGTGTAGTGCATCGGCTTACCTGAAGATGGAGGCGTTACTGGAGCAGTTGCTGTCAGTGGCGAGAAGAAACGGTGAAGATTGGGTCCGGCAGCAGTTGTCCACGGCTGGTGAGGCAGCCACAGCAGTCTTGACGGAGGGAGCAGCAGACCGGAGTGGAGGAAGGCCGACCAGGAGGTCAAGGCCACCGGAGCGTTTGAGTCCTGGAGTAAGCACAAGGAGGTCCGGTCATGAGAGGATACAGCCGGGTCGTCAGGAGGTGCAGCGGGCGAGATCGGAAGGCAGCAGAGGTCGAAGGATGGGAGCGGCGGCCGAGGCGCGGCCTGGAACGGTGCCGGTGAATGACGTCACTGATGGGCGACAAGGAGCAGAGCCGGGCGCCAACAGAGGGAGAACTCCAAGGACCAGGAGGAGCGGCGGGGATACAGGTAAGGCAAGCTGAGCTATCGCAGATGGGGATTGCCGGCTGAGCTATCGAAGATGGCATAAAGGAAAGGGGGGGAGGCACAGAGACAGAGGGACGGCCCGGACAGAAAGGGCCATTTGGGAGAAGGAGGCAGGAAAACGGCCCGAGGGATAGGGCCCATAAGGGAAAGAAAAAGGGAATTGAGGGCCATAAAAAGGTGGCAGCGGGGGAGAGTGGATGCCGCGGATGAGGCCATGTAGTAAAGAAAACTGGCGGTAGGAAGGGGAGACAGGCGGCCGGGATAAGGCCGGGGTAGGATGATATGGGCAGCCAGCGGGATGGGTGCTTAGATGGTGTCGGCCGCAAACAGGAGCCTTGGCAGCGGGAGAGCTAGGTGGTTAGGAGGAGGGCCGCAAGGTAGGCTGCAAGCGGCGGGAGAGCCCGCGTGTCGCCCCATAAGAACTAGGAAGGGTAAGGGAGAACTGCGCCATGGCAAGGCCCTAGGCAGCGGGAGAGCCCGCGTGGGGGATAGGGTGTTAGGATTGGCTTCAGTGTAGGCCGCAAGTGCCGGGAGAGCCACGTGTTGACCCCCCCCCAAAAAAGGGGGAACTGCGTGGTGATAAGGTGGCGGTTAACATAGAGGGTATAAGGGCGACAGACACCCAGCCAAAAAAAAAAAAATAGATGCAGCTATTAAATATAGCAAATAAGGCCAGAGTATATTATATGTTTTTTAAAAAAGGGACAAGGGGCCAAAGCGGTTGTCCCTGAGTTTCTGTGGGGCGCCTGTGGCTCCCAGTAGCATTTAGGTATTGGGGGAGTATTTGCCACCAAATCCTAGGGTGCACAGGTATTATTCAGGCTATGGGTACTCAGACATTTTCCCGGAGCAGATGGCGGGGGCCGGCTGTCAGTAGGGGCTGTGTAGTTCCTTGCATTAGGTCTGGGGTGTGAGGGGCTGGTCCATTATTATTACTAATATTGTGTCTATGTTTCAGGAGTAGTCAGGGATGGACGGAGGGGCGAGGAGGCTTTAAACGCCGGTGGTGTGGAGATTCCAGCACGGCAGGAGCAGCAGACGGAGCCACCGCTTGAGCTCAACGCCAGCGGAGACTTTGGTGTGGAGGAGGAGGATCCCCTTGAAGGTACTTCAGCGGGACCGGGGACGGTGGGACAGGTAGGAGATCTGTCCGCCTTGGCGCAGATTTTACAGTTATTGTCTCCTCAACGGAGTGGAGGGGTTCAAGGAGGGGGGAGTAACAGAGGAGGGTCTGTGATAAGAGGGGAATCGATAGGGAGAGAGGCTATTGCTTTGTCCCCATTACAGGCAGCAGGTGACGGTAGCAGAGATGAGAGGAGGGATGCCCTTCCGTAGAGAACGGTGACTGAAGGTGGATGCAGGAGGTCCAGGTCCCCAAGGAGGTCACGGGGGAGAGGACCACCAACATCTCCAACGTGGGCGCGGTTGGACAGGAGCCGCGACCGGAGCAGATACGGCAGGGGGAGATCGCCTGCCAGGAGGGAAGCGGTAAGGAGACGTCTGGACAATAGCCGAGGAAGAGACGAGGGCATTAGAGATAGAAGCCGCAGAGAGGAGGTGAGGCCAGCACAGGCGGAGGGGCCAGGGACGGTGCAGCAGCCAGCAGGTGAGATGGCTGGTGGGGCACCCAGAGTGAATGCAGGGGTGATTGGAGAGAGGGAAGTGATGGTTGCGGGGTTTAAAAAATTTATTAGCGCCATTAGAGAGGTCGGGGACGGGGACGTCGGCAGCAGCGTTATGGGTCCCTCCCGGGCAGGTTGCAGCTGTGGGGGGGCCTCAGGTGAGTGCGGGGAGTGGGACGGAGGTCCCTGTAGCAAGCTGGGGTGAGGTCACATGAGTCCCGGAAGGAGCCCTTAGAAGGCCTTGCCTTTGTTCAGTAGGCCCGTTAGGGATTCACTTGACCAGTGAGCTCCGGGAGAAGATTGGTAAACGGGAATTCATGGAGATATTTTCCCTTTTGCCAATAGAGCACGTCTTAGAGGTAAAAGAGGACGAGAAGGAGAAGGGCAAAAAAGAAGAGGAAGAGCGAAAAAAACGATGGCGTAAGCTGCCAAAGACTTTTGGCAATTGGTCGCGGGCTTTTTGCATATTGGCCAGTGTCATTTGCGAAAAGACACCTGAGCAGGGCTCCTCGCTTTTCTGTTACTATGATGAAATTGGGGGCACGTATAGGACATATGGGGGAATGGCATGGTGGAGATATGATGAGGGTTTCCGGCAACGAATGGCTGTGCGCCCAGAGATGAGATGGGACGACAGAGATATGGGGATATGGCTTGAGATGATGACTCCCTTGCGGGGGAGCCACTCCTTTCAGAGCTTTGGACAAGGGGCCGGAAGCGGGGTTTCAGGTGGAACGGGAACAGTAATCCGAAAAGGATTGTGTTTCCAGTTCAATGAGGGGAAGTGTAGATTTGGGGCATCATGCAAGTACAAGCATGAATGTTCGGGTTGTGGAGGAATTCATTCCTTCGCAAAATGCTTCCGAATGGGTAAGCAAGGGAACAGGCCAGGGGACATGGGTGCACCGGGCGCGGACGCTGGTGAGGGTCGAAAGGATGGTACCGTGGCTAGAGGCGTATGCCGATGAACGGGGGCATGCGGGGGATGCTGAACTGATTCTAACGGGGTTCAGTTCAGGATTCAGGATCCCGCACAGGGGATGTAGTGCGGGGGGGGGGGGTCGTTGGTAATTTGAAGTCAGCCAGGGAACACCCGGAAGTATTGAGGGAAAATTTTTTAAAAGAAGTCAAATTGGGGAGAATGGCCGGGCCATTTAAGGACCCGCCATTTCCAGATCTGAGGGTATCTCCATTGGGGGTAGTCCCCAAAAAGATCCCGGGGCAATTCAGGATGATCCACCACTTGTCTTACCCAAAGGGTATGTCGGTTAATGATGGCATTGATCCAGAGTTGGTCTCGGTAAAATATGCATCGTTTGACAAGGCGGTGGAGTTGGTAAGGGCAGCGGGAAGGGGAGTGTTGATGGCGAAAGCGGATGTGGAATCAGCTTTTCGCCTTCTCCCAGTACATCCAAGATGTCATCACCTATTGGGGTGTATGATGGACGGCGCATATTTTGTTGACTTATTCCTCCCAATGGGCTGTTCCATTTCATGTTCATACTTTGAGAGGTTCAGCTCCTTCGTGGAATGGGTGGTAAAGCGATTTGCGGGCATTCAATCGATGGTGCATTATTTAGATGATTTTTTGTTTGTCGGCCCGGCTGGTTCGACGGTGTGTGATCAGTTAGTCCAAGGATTTGATCGGGTGACCAGGGATTTCGGAATCCCTGTGGCGGCTGAAAAATCAGAAGGTCCGTGAACGCTTCTAAGTTTTTTGGGAATCCAAATGGATTCAGTCAGCATGGAATGCAGGTTACCAGAGGAAAAAGTGGTAGACCTTAGGACAGTTATTGACAAAATGGTGGGGAGCAAGAAGGCTACCTTAAAGGAAATTCAATCGTTGTTAGGGAAGTTAAATTTTGCTGGTAGGATCATTCCTATTGGCAGGGTATTTTGCCGTCGTTTATCCTTGTTACCAGTGGGTGTCTCGAACCCTAGGCACCACATCAGGCTGTCAAAAGAGGTGAAGGAGGACTTGAAGGTTTGGCAGATATTTCTGCAAGAATTTAACGGGAAGGTCATAATGCAAGAGAAGGGCTGGTCGGATGACCAGTTGTGCTTGCTCACAGATGTGGCTGGGGCGCATGGTTTTGGAGCGTACTTGTGTACTTGTGCACAGTGGTGTGCAGGACAGTGGCCTAGCGAGTGGGTTGAGTGGGGCTTGACCAAGAATTTAACTTTCTTGGAGTTGTTCCCTTTGGTGGTGGCACTGCGCGTTTGGCCGGATCGTTTGAGCAATAAAAGGGTATGCTTCCATTCAGATAACCAAGGCGTGGTGTGGGCAATCAACCGCCTGACGGCAAATTCGCCGGCGGTAATTCGGCTTCTAAGGGTGTTTGTTTTGGAGTGTTTGAGGTGCAACATCTCTTTCAGAGCAGTGAATGTTCCGGGCGGTTGAACGTTATCGCTGATGCTTTGTCAACTTTTTGTGGCCCGGATGGTGGTCCGGGGGATGTGCAGGGGTGGGAGGCGAGCGGACCAGTGTAGACAGGTTACGTTTGCTATTTTGCAAGGGCTCGTGGGGAGTTTAAATAGGATATGTTCTTCAAGGTTTGAGGAGTTGTTGTTTAAAACAGCATTTGTGTTAGCATTTTTTGGGGCGTTCCGGGTATCGGAGCTGGTGGGTAAGAATCGGCGGGATAGGAGCGGTATCGGAAAGCGAGAGGTGGTTTTGGAGGAAGGGGTGGTTGAATTGTGGGTCAGGAGGTCTAAGATGGACCACGAAGGTAGGGGAGCCACAGTGGTGTTAAGGGAGATTGGTGGTGATTGTTGCCCAGTGTGAACGGTGAGAGAGTATTTGAGGGTGGCCAGGCACAATGAAGGCCCTTTGTTGATTCATGAGGACGGGTCGTCTTTGTCACGTTTTCAGTTCGTGGCAGTCACGAGGAAGGCGTTGGGGTCACTAGGTATGGGAGCCTTAGAGTTCGGTTCACATTCATTTAGGATTGGGGTGGCAACAGAGGCGGCGAACTTGGGTTTAGAAGTGGCGGTTATCAGGAGGGTAGGAAGATGGAGATCTCAAAGATTCAGGGGGTATGTGAGGCCGGGTTTGGTGTTATGATGTGAGATTCCTAACATGTTTGATTTATTTAACAGATGCAAGAAGGTGTTGGATTGTTGGACACTCCTATGTGTTCTGGGCAAGGAAGGCAGCAGCGGTGAAGCCAAATGGGACACAGCTAGATTTCAGTGAAGACCGTTTAGTGATAAAATGGTTTGGGGTGAGGGGGATGAAATGGGAACAGATAGTGGGGACGGTTGTAGAATATGCGAGGCTTTTCTCCCCTCCGAAGGTGTTAGTTCTACATGTGGGGGGTAACGATCTAGGATTCATGCTGCAGAAAGAGTTGATAGAGGATATTAAGAGGGGTTTGGATAGATTAGTACAATTGTTTCCGGGGTTGGTCTTGATTTGGTCGGAGATCGAGAGTAGGGTAACATGGAAGGCGGCATGGGACATCAGAAAGCTGGAGGCTTCCAGACAGAAGGTTAATAGGACAATTATGGGGTATGTGAAGAAATTGGGTGGTGTTGGCTTGCGCCATGTTGAATTTGAAGGAGAGTCAGGCAAGTGCTTTTATCTGAAGGACGGTGTCCGCTTGAATGAAGTTGGGCTTCATCTGTTTAATTTCACACTACGGGAGGGGATCGAAAAGGCCTTAGCTTTGGGTGGCACTAATCGCTAGGGAGCGAGTTGTGGCAGAAGTGCTTGCTATGTCCTATTGAAGCTTACGCCTAATAGAGTATGGCTGGTGTTTATTAATGTTTAAGAAAGGAGGTGGAGGTACGCCCCGCCCTGGAAAGGGTGGTGGCTTATAGTTAAGTAATAGCAAGCACGGAGGTGTGTTAAATGATGTTGTAAAAAGTTAAGTTAATAGAACTAGAGAAAATACTAACAGCGCTACTACTCGATATTGGAGGCACACGTCAATAGTCGCCCTGGGTGTTACCCAAATTCAATTATTCAAAATATTCAAATTCTTACCTACAATAAAATAAAGATTATATATGAAGAATATATCAAAAGATAGTTTTGTTCACAGCAATAAAGACCAGATGCAATAAAATTGCTACTTAAATATCATAGGCACGTCTACAATAAAACCGTGCAGCAGCAGTCAAAGTCACTGTTTGTTCCTTGCCGCTCCGTGTATATATTATTCTTATCTCACAGTTCTTTGGCAATGTTCCCCTGGCAAAAATGGATACAGTAAATAAAATGGTTACAGACCGCACTTGGTTCAGTTCCAATTTGACTTGTTCCGCCGGTGTCCCGAAGAAATGGAGAGAGAGGGTGTCTCCTTACAGTGAACTCCACAGATCTTGCTTGAATCGGATCCGGTGCAGCTGGTATATCACGGGGCTTCCACTGTGTGCGTCCCGTAGAGGCAAAAACTAATTATAGGAAAGACAAGAAGACAGCACATCCGCGATTCACAGTAGAGTTTATTCAGAAGACACACCTACACATATAAAATTACACTTACAAGATAGTAGTGATAAAAGTGCCTGTAGCTCAAATAGCTTGATGGTTATGCTCGTGAGCAGCTAACAGAGAGGTTTCCTCTTACGCCGACCTGCAGCTTTCAATTTGACCTCCTTGCTCCGGCTTAAATGCAGCAACTTTCTCACATACAAAAGCTTTAAAATACCATATTCCTCATATCATGGGAATATGAAACACCCAACGCGTTTCCTTTGCTCACAGGCAGACTTTCTCAAGGGACATGTATTGAATAACTGATACTATTCTCAGTCCAAATTTAAATTTTCCCGCACTCTCTACCTGTCTGTGGGAGGGTAACTCTTATACCATATTTCCCTTAGAAAAGGTGATCCTACTATGGAGTATAATACAATATTGAGGAATAAATTGATAAAAGCTAAAGAAAATGAAATATTAAATAGTGACGAATTTGGATTTATCTACAATTGTTGCCCAAAAATTCCAACCTTCTATCATATACCAAAAATCCATAAAGATCGGATTAGGCCCCCAGGGAGGCCTATAATATCCGGGATAGACTCTATAAGTAGCAATTTGTCGGTATACATTGATTGGTATCTACAGCCAATGGTCAAAACGATCAAATCATACATCAAAGACACAGCAGATATCATTCAGAAACTAGAAGGTATGGAATGGAGTTCCGATTACATGTGGATATCATGTGATGTTTCCGCCCTCTACACAAACATCCCACATGATTTGGGGATATCAGCTTTTAGATGCATGTGTGAGGGATGGAACATCCCTGATATCCATATGGAATTTCTAATAGAGGCCATAAGATTTGTATTACAATATAACTATTTCCAATTTGAGGGAAATTTTTACAAAAAAATATGGGGGATGGCCATGGGTACTACCATGGCCCCTCATATGCAAATATTTATATGGCACATTATGAAAATCAATGTATCTGGAACAATAATCCCTTTGGAAAGAACATTTACCGTTTCTATAGATATATAGATGATATAATCATGGTATGGCAAGGAACCAGTGAAGATTCAAGGGAGTTCGTAAAATATATGAATAGTAACCACTGTAACCTGAATTTTACAAGTAATAGTGACTAAGAGTCTATAGATTTTTTGGATGTCACATTCTTTATTAAAGATAACAAAGTAGCCACAAAAAACTTTAGGAAGCCGACAGATAGAAATGGCTTCTTAAATGCGAATAGCGGGCACCTTAAAAGCTGGAAGGACAACATTCCATATGGACAGTTTAGACGTATAAGACGTAACTGCACATATGATGAAGACTATCTAAAAGAAGCTAAAATCTTAGAGGATAAATTAATTCAAAAAGGCTAAAATAAAGAATTGGTGGCAAGAGAAAAAGAAAAATGTCTAGTAATCCCTAGGGAACAAGGTGCCATAAGCTCAGTTTATAAGCAGAAAGAGAATATCAATACACAGGTGAAGTTTAGCACAACATATAACGAAGGATCAAAAATGGCTAAAAATATCCTAAAAAAGCATTGGGAAATACTAACAGGTGACCCTATTTTAAAAAATCATATAGGGAATAACCCACAAGTAATATTCAAAAAGAATAGAAATTTAAAAAGCCTGATAGCTCCCTCTAAACTGAAAAATATTAAAGGAAGGAGTGTGAAGACAAATGGGCCCACAACTCCATCGAACTGGTTACAATTGAAAGCAGGCATATATAGATGCGGTAGAAAAAACTGTAGCATGTGTGACAATATTATTAAAGGAACAGAGGTTAATAATCACGATAATAGTAAAAAGTTCAGTATTAACTGTAGAACCACATGCCAATCCACCTTTGTGGTATATCAACTCCTATGTAAATGTGGGAAAATATATGTAGGACGCACCAAGAGAACCATCAAAAGAAGATGGTATGAACACATTGAAAATATCAAGGAAGGGTTTGACAAACATAGTGTATCCAGTCATTTTAATAATGTTCATAATAGTAACCACAATGACTTATCTATAAGAGTGCTAGAACAGATAAAACCAGGACCATGTCCAAATAGAAGGCTGCTATTACTTAGAAAATGTGAGACTAAATGGATACACCGCCTGCATTGCTTGGAACCCAAAGGCCTGAATATTGACATTGATCGGCAGGCCTTTATGAATTAGGCCATTATAAATTAAGTGTCCACTTTTAAATTCAAAAAGCAGGGGTGACAATAGAGAGGTAGATGTAAATATTAATTATTTTTTCACTATTTTTATGCTTATTTTTATGCTCATTAAGCATATATGTATGAACTAAGTGAATGAAGAATTGCATTATATAATGGATGTTAAGTATTATGAACTGGATGAAGTAAGTTCTGTCATATATACAATTGTATTTTTATATTTTTTACATAATTTTAATTTTTATTACCATATTGGTGATTTTTTTCCTTTTAATGTTAAATCAGATGGTCAGTGTACAAAATGCCCCTCTCTTCTACTGTTTGTAGTTTTATTGCCTATGTACTAAGGGAAATATGGTATAAGAGTTACCCTCCCACAGACGCTGCAGGTCGGCGTAAGAGGAAACCTCTCTGTTAGCTGCTCACGAGCATAACCATCAAGCTATTTGAGCTACAGGCACTTTTATCACTACTATCTTGTAAGTGTAATTTTATATGTGTAGGTGTGTCTTCTGAATAAACTCTACTGTGAATCGCGGATGCGCTGTCTTCTTGTCTTTCCTATAATAAGTTAAGTTAATAATGTTAATTTATGGTTATGTTAATAAATAAGCTGCAGCCTTTTCTCTCCCAAGACGGTGTTGTGTTGTTTTTGGTTATGAAACGAGTAATGGGAAATGTGGGGTCAAGAAAAGGCCCGTATGTAAGCATGGAAGGAGGGCACCTGTGACCCCATTTCCTCCAGGAGTGGAACATTCCAAGGTGGTATAAAGAGGCTTGTCGGGAAGTGAGGTCACAGGTGCCCTAGCAGGAGCAGAACGGTAGGAGGTGTGTCCCGCCCTCCCTCCCTCGGAGGTGGCACTGGTGGATTGTCGCAGCAGTGGCGGAAGTGCTTGCTATGTCCTATTGAGGCTTACGCCTAATAGAGTATGGCTGGTGTTTATTAATGTTTAAGAAAGGAGGTGGAGGTACGCCCCACCCTGGAAAGGGTGGGGGCTTATAGTTAAGTAATAGCAAGCACGGAAGTGTGTTAAATGATGTTGTAAAAAGTTAAGTTAATAATATTAATTTATGGTTATGTTAATACATAAGCTGCAGCCTTTTCTCTCCCAAGACGGTGTTGTGTTGTTTTTGGTTATGAAACGAGTAATGGGAAATGTGGGGTCATGAAAAGTTATATGAGTAAGTCATTTAGACTAAGATGATTGGGGAAAGATTAAGACATATGGTTAATAACCAGGGGTCAGAGTGTCAATTATAGCATTAACAGCATTAAAGAGAAGTGTCACATATAGGGTAAATGGTGGTAGACGACAAAGTAACATATATGGTTAATAATACTAATAAACATGGTCCTGAATATGGTTAATAGGTCATGGACTTGGATGTGTTTAAAGGTAACAGTGATCTGGGGGCTTTGTCACATGAATTTGGGGTTTATTGTAGTGAACCCATTTGTTCATGTTATAGTAACTAGGATCAGTCATTTCTTACCTGGCTGACTATGGAAAAGAGCCATAACAAGTCACTACATTTTGCACATCCTCACATAGCTCACTCTTGTATAAAATAAGTCTGTTGTGATACAGACTTGCTATACAGCAGTTTTGGTAAATACTAGTACTTAACATTTATATCATCCACAACATGCCTATTTTACAATTAAATTAAAAATATCAGACTATACCAAAAATATATCCACATTTGTGTATAAAATATTATACTTTATATTCTCAGTTCAGCAACTTTTGACACCGCTGTTTTGATTTTTTCCTTTTTTTGTAATAATACTTATAAATTTCAAAGATGGATTAACCCTTTTAGCATTTCTACATGATAACTATTAACTAATATACGTCTAGATTACGAGTTTTGCGCTAAACAGTTGCGTTATTTCACTCTCCATACGAGTTACTGAAAAGCCTCCTTGTGCGTGCGATATGGTGGCATTAAGCTCCATACTGCACAAAATCCAAGTGCTGATTTGACATGCTCGTGCACGCTTTCCCAGTAGACATCAATGGGGAGACCGTAATGCAACCCCATTGATGTCTATGGGGGAAAAAAAGTTAAGTTTAAACCTAACACCCTAACATAAATCCTTAGTCTAAACACCCCTAATCTGCCGCCCCGCTTTCCGACACTAAATTAAATTATTAACCCCTAAACCTCCAGCCTCCCATATCGCCACTACTAAATAAACCTGCTAACCCCTAAACCTCCGGCCCCCCACATCACGGCCACTAAATAAACCTATTAACCCCGAAACTGCCAGCCCCCCCACATCGCAAAACACTACATTAAACTATTAACCCCTAAACCTAACAACCTCTAACTTTAAATTAAAATTACAATATAACTATATTTAAATAAATAAATAAAACTTACCTGTGAAATAAAAATGAACCTAACATTAAACTATAAATTAACCTAACATAACTAGTCTAATAAAATAAAAAAAATACTACCAATTAAAAGCCTAAATTACAAATTTAAAAAAACCCAACCTAAAAAAAAAATTACAAAAAATAATAAACACTAAATTACAAAAAATAAAAAACATTAAGCTTACAAAAAATAATAAACTAAATTATCAAAAATAAAAACAATTACACCTAATCTAACAGCCCTATTAAAATAAACCCCCCCAAAATAAAAACACCCCCTAACCTACAATACACTACCAATAGCCCTTAAAAGGGCCTTTTGTAGTGCATTGCCCTAAGTTAAACAGCTCTTTTACCTGTAAAAAATACAAAGTCCAATAGTAAAACCCACCCCCCCAACCCCCCCAAAATAAAAAAACCTAAATCTAAAAAATCCTAAACTACCCATTCATTTAGCTCTTTTTCACTGTCCTTAAAAGGGCATTTAGATCTTTTACAAGTGCCCATTCCTAATCTAAGAAAAAACCCACCAAACCCCCTCCCAAAAAAACTAACACTAACCCAAGAATTTCTACTCACAGTTCTTGAAATCTGGACATCCATCTCCATCCAGGTGGCGAGAAGTGTTCATCCAGGTGGCGACACCTTCATCCAGGGGCATCTTCTATCATCATCCCGGCAGCACGGAGCAGAGCTATCCTGTTCAAATCAGCCAAAAGGATTTAAGTAGCTCTCATCATATTGGCTGTTTTGAACAGCCAATTGGATTTCAGAAGCTCTCATCCTATTGGCTGATTTGAATTTGAAGAATCAAATCAGCCAATAGGAATGCAAGGTACGCGATTTTGAAACGGCTACCTTACATTCAACTTCAGTGTACGGCGGTGACCGTATGAAGAGGACACTCCACACAGGATGGGATCCACTTCCAGGATAGCTCCGCTCCGCACCACCGGGATGAAGATAGAAGATGTCCCCGCAATGGATAAAGGTGTCGCCGCATGGATGAAAACTTCTCGCCACCTGGATGAAGATGGATGTCCAGACTTCATGAACCGTGGGTAGATTTTATGAGGTTAGTGTTATTTTTTTTTTTAGTTTTTTTGGGTGGGGTTTTTTTTTAGATTAGGGATGGGCACTTGTAAAAGAGCTGATTGCCCTTTTAAGGACAATTCCCATACAAATGCCCCTTTAGGGGAAATGGGTAGTTTAGGATTTTTTAGAGTTAGGTTTTTCTATTTTGGGGGGTTGGTTGGGTGGTGGGTTTAACTCTTGGGGGGTCTTTGTATTTTTTTGGTTTTTAATTGGTAGTATTTTTATTTTATTAGAATAGTTATGTTTGGTTAATTAATTGTTTAATGTTAGGTTTATTTTTTTTTCACACGTAACTTTTTATTTATTTAAATATAGTTATATTGTAATTTTAATTTAAAGTTAGGGAGTGTTAGGTTTAGGGGTTAATAGTTTATATTAGTGTTTTGCGATGTGGGGGACCGGCAGTTGAGGGGTTAATAGGTTTAGAAAGTAGTTACGATGTGGGGGCTGGAGATTTAGGAGTTAATACTTTAATATAGTGTTGGTGATGGGGGTCGGTTTAGGGGTTAAAAGGTTTATTTCGGTGTCTGCAATGTCGGGGACCGGCTTATTAGGGCTTAATAACTTTTCCAAGTGTTGGCGATGTTGGGGAGCGACGGTTTAGGGGTTAATATATTTAAATAGTATTGGTGATGTGGGTGGGCAGCAGATTAGGGGTTAATAGGTTTAATATAGTATTTACAATGCGGGAGGGTGGGGGTTTAGGGGTTAATAGGTAGTTTTTGGGTGTTAGTGTACTTTGTAACACTGTAGTTATGAGTTTTGTGAAACATTTTTGATACACAAAATCCATAACTACTACTCTCAGATGTCGGTATGGATTGTGTCGGTATAGGCTGTAATTCAAGCATTTGAGTGCGGAATTGACATTGCGTTACAGACTAAAATGCTTGCGTTACAGCTATACTGACACGACTCGTAATATGCGTTCCTGGGCATTTTCAGCTTTAAAACCCGCACCAGAACGCAAAACTCATAATCTAGGTGATATTTTAAATTTTTAAATAAAACAAATACTTAGATCTTTATATACTAGATTATGGTGTTTAATTTATTAAAACAGATTATCTGGTATAATTACTTCTGACACATGACTATTTTGAAACAAGTACCTTCTACTGAATTCAAGCTATAATTCTGCAATTACGAGGCTGTGACTTTATCATCAGGGTGTTCTGTCACTTGATATTTTCAACAGTAGTAACTTTACCAAAATAATTATTTTTCATATGCATACTACACACCTAATATGTGTTACCAAATGAGCGGCTAGATTTAGAGTTTGGCGTTAGCCGTCAAAACCAGCGTTAGAGGCTCCAAACGCTGGTTATGGGCTACCGCTGGTATTTGGAGTCAGTCAGGAAAGGGTCTAATGCTCACTTTGCAGCCGCGACTTTTCAATACCGCAGATCCCCTTACGTCAATTGCGTATCCTATCTTTTCAATGGGATCTTTCTAACGCTGGTATTTAGAGTCGTGGCTGAAGTGAGCGTTAGAAATCTATCGACAAAACTCCAGCCGCAGAAAAAAGTCAGTAGTTAAGAGCTTTCTGGGCTAACACCGGTTCATAAAGCTCTTAACTACTGTGCTCTAAAGTACACTAACACCCATAAACTACCTATGTACCCCTAAACCGAGGTCCCACCACATCGCTGCCACTCTATTAAAAATTTTTAATCCCTAATCTGCCGACCGCACACTGCCGCAACCTACATTATCCCTATGTACCCCTAATCTGCTGCCCCTAACATCGCCGACACCTACATAATATTTATTACCCCCTAATCTGCCCCCCCCCCAACGTCGCCGCTACCTACCTACACTTTTTAACCCCTAACCTGCTGACCGCACACTGCCGCCACCTACGTTATCCCTATGTACCCCTAATCTGCTGCCCCTAATACCGCCGACACCTACATAATATTTATTAACCCCTAATCTGTCGCCCCCAACGTCGCCTCCACCTACCTACACTTATTAACCCCTAATCTGACGACCGGACTTCACCGCTACTATAATAAATGTATTAACCCCTAAAGCTAAGTCTAACCCTAACACTAACACCCCCCTAAGTTAAATATAATTTAAATCTAACTAAATAAATTAACTCTTATTAAATACATTATTCCTATTTAAAACTAAATACTTACCTGTAAAATAAACCCTAATATAGCTACAATATAAATTATTATTATATTGTAGCTATTTTAGGATTAATATTTATTTTACAGGCAACTTTGTAATTATTTTAACCAGGTACAATAGCTATTAAATAGTTAATAACTATTTAATAGTTACCTAGTTAAAATAATTACAAAATTACCTGTAAAATAAATCCTAACCTTAGTTACAATTAAACCTAACACTACACTATCAATAAATTAATTAAATAAACTACCTACAATTATCTACAATTAAACCTAACACTACACTATCAATAAATTAATTAAATACAATACCTACAAATAAATACAATTAAATAAACTAACTAAAGTACAAAAAATAAAAAAGAACTAAGTTACAAAAAATAAAAAAATATTTACAAACATTAGAAAAATATTACAACAATTTTAAACTAATTACACCTACTCTAAGCCCCCTAATAAAATAACAAAGACCCCCAAAATAAAAAAATGCCCTACCCTATTCTAAAATTAAAATAGAAAAGCTCTTTTACCTTACCATCCTTGAAAAGGGCCCTTTGCAGGGCATACCCCAAAGAATTCAGCTCTTTTGCCTGTAAAAAAAAACATACAATACCCCCCCAACATTACAACCCACCACCCACATACCCCTAATCTAACCCAAACCCCCCTTAAATAAACCTAACACTAAGCCCCTGAAGATCTCCCTACCTTATCTTCACCACGCCGGGTTCACCGATCGATCCAGAAGAGCCTCCGATGTCTTGATCCAAGCCCAAGCGGGGGGCTGAAGATGTCCATGATCCGACTGAAGTCTTCATCCAAGCGGGAGCTGAAGAGGTCCATGATCCGACTGAAGTCTTCTATCAAGCGGCATCTTCAATCTTCTTTCTTCCGGATCCATGTAGTTCATCCCGCCGACGCGGAACATCCATCTTCACCGACGACTTCCCGACGAATGACGGTTCCTTAGAATAGGTTAGGGCATTTTTTTATTTTGGGGGTCTTTGTTATTTTATTAGGGGACTTAGAGTAGGTGTAATTAGTTTAAAATTGTTGTAATATTTTTCTAATGTTTGTAAATATTTTTTTATTTTTTGTAACTTAGTTCTTTTTTATTTTTTGTACTTTAGTTAGTTTATTTAATTGTATTTATTTGTAGGTATTGTATTTAATTAATTTATTGATAGTGTAGTGTTAGGTTTAATTGTAGATAATTGTAGGTAGTTTATTTAATTTATTTATTGATAGTGTAGTGTTAGGTTTAATTGTAACTTAGGTTAGGATTTATTTTACAGGTAATTTTGTAATTATTTTAACTAGGTAACTATTAAATAGTTATTAACTATTTAATAGCTATTGTACCTGGTTAAAATAAATACAAAGTTGCCTGTAAAATAAATATTAATCCTAAAATAGCTACAATATAATTATAATTTATATTGTAGCTATATTAGGATTTATTTTACAGGTAAGTATTTAGCTTTAAATAGGAATAATTTATTTAATAAGAGTTAATTTATTTCGTTAGATTTAAATTATATTTAACTTAGGGGGGTGTTAGTGTTAGGGTTAGACTTAGCTTTAGGGGTTAATACATTTATTATAGTAGCGGCGAGATCCGGTCGGCAGATTAGGGGTTAATAAGTGTAGGTAGGTGGAGGCGACGTTGGGGGTGGCAGATTAGGGGTTAATAAATATAATATAGGGGTCATCAGTGTTAGGGGCAGCAGATTAGGGGTACATAGGGATAACGTAGGTTGCGGCGGTGTACGGAGCGGCAGATTAGGGGTTAATAATAATATGCAGGGGTCAGAGATAGCGGGGGCGGCAGATTAGGGGTTAATAAATATAATATAGGGGTCAGCAGTGTTAGGGGCAGCAGATTAGGGGTACATAGGTATAATGTAGGTTGCGGCGGTGTATGGAGCGGCAGATTAGGGGTTAATTATAATATGCAGGGGTCAGCGATAGCGGGGCGGCAGATTAGAGGTTAATAAGTGTAAGGTTAGGGGTGTTTTGACTTGGGGTACATGTTAGGGTGTTAGGTGCAGACATAGGAAGTGTTTCCCCATAGGAAACAATGGGGCTGCGTTAGGAGCTTAACGCTGCTTTTTTGCAGGTGTTAGGTTTTTTCAGATCAAACTGCCCCATTGTTTCCTATGGGGGAATCGTGCACGAGCTCGTTTTTTAAGATGGCCGCGTCCGTAAGCACCGCTGGTATTTAGAGTTGCAGTGGCGGTAAATATTCTATACGCTCCCTTTTTTGGAGCCTAACGCAGCCCTTCTGTGAACTCTAAATACCAGCGGTATTTAAAAGGTGCGGGGGAAAAAAAGCATGCGTAGCTAACGCACCCCTTTGGCCGCAGAACTCTCAAATATAGCCGGAGATCTTTATGCAAACGATCTTGTATAGCATTTTCGCAGTTTTTTATATAAAGGTAGCCATAGTTCAGCTGGTCAGTTCATTCATTTATTTTTATTTCAATGATTTGTATGGTCTCAAAAACTGAACCTTCAGAAGGTGATTTTGCTGACGTAGCTCCCTGTCCTTTGTGGCTCAGGAGTAAGGAATAATCATTATAAGCAGTACAGTATTATATGGACTTATGGGCTTATGGATGGTTATGTAGAAATTACAGAGAGAAGGTAAAGATCAGAGCAGCAGTAGGAGCAATAGGTTTCTTGAGGTATTGTAACAGTCTGTGTGCTACTTATACTCAGACTATTAATAATTCTCTATACCATAGGTAATAAAAAGAATATTTCTAAAAACACCATAGCCAGATATCCATTACTGGTGCCCATAGGGTTAAAAGATGATTTCTGACACTCAAACCCACTTGTGTTTGGTAAGGTCTTCACTTTTGTGTCCACAAACATATCTGTTTAAGGAAAATCTATACAATATACCTAGTAGGGCTTCTTATAGACTGTAGGGAGGTCAAATATATAGAATCTATAATCTAATATGATAAGGGGTGTACTAATGAGTAATATGGTCCTGTCCACCACTAATCAGGATGTGACATTCATTAAAGAAATTAATATAAGACGGTTAATCTGGGCTATTTAAAAACACCACCACCGTAGCCAGACACTCCAACCCATGTGTGTTTGGTCAGGTCATAGCTATTTTGTCACTGTGTCCACAAGCATATATAATTTAAAGGAATATTAAACAGTGCTTCTTTAGTAAAAAAAAATTATGTTAAATCAAGTAAACATAAAAAAAAACATTGTGTTACAAAAATCAGCAAACAACTTTTCTTTTTCTTACAAAATATGTTCTCTTTATTCATAATTAAATATATCTATATATATCTGATGGGTTTTAAAACGAATACATATTTTTATATTTATATATATATATATATATATATATATATATATATATATATATATATATATATATATATATATATATACGTTGATTGGAGTCGCCATGTTAGTCCAGAGATTTAGATATCAAAATAACAAGAGTATTGCATTGAGCAATGATACTTTTTTATTGGACTAACTATACATTTATAAGTTGACAAGCTTTCAGAAGAGTTCCTTCCTTTATCAAGTCAGAAGCAGTATTGCTTATTATGATATCTATATCTTATATTTTTTTATATGTTATTTTGATATCAATATCTATATCTATAT
The DNA here is from genome assembly GCF_027579735.1 of Bombina bombina. Classification (NCBI taxonomy): domain Eukaryota; kingdom Metazoa; phylum Chordata; class Amphibia; order Anura; family Bombinatoridae; genus Bombina; species Bombina bombina. The sequence continues at coordinate 590,075,667 of NC_069503.1, read as the reverse complement.
ATATATATATGTGTGTGTGTGTGTGTGTATTATATATATGTGTATATATATGTATATATATATATATATATATATATATATATATACATATTCCCCTATGTGAAGAACATTGGAATGTGAAATATTTACAGTAAATACACAGTTAAACATTTTTTTCTGTTTTCTTTTCTGTATTTTATTATTACTACAGATAATGGTAACCACCATATTATTGGTACCATATCATTTTCTGTCTACTGAGTTCAGTATGAGGAATCAGCAGTTATGCTATGCAAATAATTATCACAGTTGAATTATACAATAACACACATTTTAGTTGCTTAAAGGGACAGTAAAGACAAAATTTAACTTGCATGATTCAGATAGAGCATATAATTTTAAACAACTCTCCAATATACTTATATTATCTAATTAGCTTCATTCTTTTGGTAACCTTTGTTAAAAAGCTGAAAAGCTGCAAAAGCTACATAGACTCGGGAGCAACGATGCTCTGATTGGCGATTGGTCAGTGTCTCACCTGATGTGTTCAGCTGGCTCACTGTAGCGCAGTGTTGCTCCTTAAACAAAGGATAACAAGATAATTAAGTTAATTTGATAATATAAGTAAATTAGAAAGTTGTTTAAGATTGCGTGTTCTCTCTGAATTGTGAAAGAAAAAATATGGGTTTCCCATTCCTTTAATTGCTTCAGTCTACTCAGATATATTAACTTGTGCCAGGTTAAACATCTTCCAAGGTCAGAGACTGTAGATTTAAATTCTAAAGATTGGGCTCTCTGTTTACACTTTCACTTTATCAGTTTTAAAATAGAAATGATTATTACCACATGCATCAATCTGTTTTGGCTTTTCATTGTGAACAACTCTTGTAAATATTTTTTTATTATTTATAGTCCTATATACTTTATGGTTTTTTAATAGAACAAATTGGGGTTGCCCTGTACAGTTCTTTTAAGCCAAAATCTGAATTGCAAAATATAAATTATAATGGAAAAAGTTCAAGCTCCTGTGGAAAGAATGCACATGACCAGGCGGTTAAAAAAAATATGTTTTTAACATAGAACTTAAAGGAATATCTCACACAAAATATTTCTGTCATAGGGTGAATAGATTTGGAAAATTTAATAAAACTAGGACATTCGAACAGCACACAAAATTTAAAAAAACATCCTTAAAGGGACAGGAAACCCCAACTTTTTCTTTCATAATTCAGATAGAACATATTTTTTTGCAAATTTCAAACTTACCTTTATTATCAAATTTGCTTCATTCTCTTGTTATCCTTTGCTGAAGGAACATCATTGTACTACTGGCAGCTAGCTGAACACATCTAGCTAGCCAATCACAAGAGACAAATGTCAGTATGTACCAATCCCCAGCTAGATCTCACTAGCATAAGATATGTGCATATTCATGTTCAACAATAGAAACCAAGAGAACAAAGCACATTTCAAAATAGAAGTGCTTTTAAAAGTGTCTGAAAATTACATTCTCTGATTCCTGAAAGTTTAATATATACTTCCATATCCCTTTAAGCTAAAGGTGGTCAAATTCTCTCCTCAGATATTTAAAGTAATAGCAAAAATAGAAAGTGTAAAAGATGTATTAGAACCTTTAAACTGCAATTATTGTCAAGACATATGAACCATAAATATGAATAAATAATTCAATACCCATAAACAGATAAAACCAGATACACCAGCGGTGCTTGCCCACCACATTGCCTAAAATAACCCCACTCAGTCTCATCACTGAACGCAACCTCCCATGACAAACCAGGAGATAAACCCCTTCAACCACAAGTTAAGATCAGCCAGCAAGCACCTCCATCACAGGCAAGGCTACTACAGTTTAATAATAATACTATTGCACACGGGTGTTATGGCCATTGATCTAGCGAGATTTATCTAGGCTGTTCATTAGCATTTTGAGAGTAGAGGTGTATAGGAGCGTTAGTGCTCCGGATTGGTCAACTTTTTTTAGGAGGTGTGTACCAATGTACCAATTATTGTGCAGTAATGGTTTTAAATGCTTGTTTAAGATAATTGATTTTAAGGGGCTAAGAGTACGGCGTGTTAGCCGAAACGTGTCAGCCTACCTATTCATATTGCCATTTCACTTTATTATACCTCAGTTTTTACCCAGGGGATTTGCTATACCCCGTTGTTTTAAGGAATATGCCAATGAAAGTTTTTTCTTCTTACGAAACCCGGTGCACCTGATATTCTCTTTGTTTATTTGCAAGTCAGCATTTTACGAGTATATATTTTGCTATTGTGTTGCTATTTTCAATACACACTAAGGGGAGTGTCTATTGCAACTTACTGTGCAGACTGTTTAGCACTGTAAATATATATAAGGAATATTTATATACAAACTATTTATGTGCAGTTTACTCTACCTCCCCACTTTACTTTGACTTTTAGCTTTCAGCAAGAGCTGTTGGCCAGGCTCCAGGGTTACACTGCACACAATTCAACCCCTGCAGGCAATATGACAGAAGGGGAAACTGAGTCTGTTGTGGTCCCATTCTCATTATGCACTGAACAGTAGAGGGATCTAGGGACTTGGGACTGTAACAAAGTTTTTTCAACTGACAAAAGTAATTATAGCCTGATAGCTCTCTTTGAAGAATTGGAATTTTTTCTCGTAAAAGAGGACAAGTTAAAGTGGGACATAAGAACACTCACTAAGTACCATGAGTTGGGAATCATTCCAAGAGGCTTATGGCTCAATACATTTCCTACATTCATTACGGATGACTAACCTTTCATTGAAAAATGGAATGGTAACCTTACTGAATGCTCACTCAAACTCATCCTATTAATCATTGAATACAAGCGTAAGGTTCTGGATGAGCTAGCCATTAAGATTAGAATGGTGCAGGATGAATTGAATCTGTGGAGCAGGGAAACAAATTTCATCAAATTTAACAAAACACTGCAGGATGTGGTGGCGCAGCGAAAGCCCTCCTATTGGAGGTCAAACATTAAAAATATGTAAGGGATCAAATGGACTATGATCAGTACAGAGTGTATGTGCAGAACAAGAAGGATCGATTTGCCCTTAGAAAGGAACAAAATTAATCTTTTCGCCCCAATAGACAAAGGGGTGGTAATAGACATAGACGGAATAGGGACAGGAGAGTCAACTTCTATGAGAGTGAGGGGGAGTCTTGAGATGAGGGGTCAGCCTCTGGTGGAGAGGAACAGTATAGTGTGAACAAAGGAGACCAGGGGGAAGCACCAATGGGCCAGAAAGTTGCCTTGGAGCAAACAGTGAGACCCAAATAAGGATCAAACAGATTACCCCCCATCCTGAAGAACAAAAAACAGGAAACCCCACTAGCTTCCCACTACAGAGAGGACCCTGTACAAATAGGAGGGTAATGAAGGGACACCATTGATGTGGAGAGAAAACAGTTGGAGCAGTATTTTTGCTTACCCCCAAAAACACCCGAAGGGGGGAGAGGAGGAAACCAAGGAACTCAGTACCAGCAGAGGGAATTCCAAGGTCCTCAGTACCAACAGAGAGAACCCCAAGGTCCCCAGTACTAACAGAGCCATTACCCCCTCAGGAGAGGCCAAAGGAGGGGAGAGGACGGTACAGAGAATGAATGTTATCAACATATCTAAATATAAATTGACTGAACTGGAATTTGAGGTCCTGAGCCTGGGTTTAACATTTGTACCAACAACCAACTTCAATATTTTCAGGACATGTGAATGGACTGATTAGAAATTTAACTTTAAAAAAGTTATTTTTCTCCAATGATGGGAGAGAGGGTCAGGAGAGACACGATACCATTGAACCCAAATTAGATCCAGACATGGAAGGTGGCTTCTCCCTTTTAGATTTCCAGGAACTTTGTGATTTGAAGGCTTTGGAGTCCCTCCAGGATGAGACTGGGTTAATGCAGACCCAAAACCCCTGCTCTTAAATTTAAATCTACCTTTTACCCAGTACAGAGCAGGGGGGCATCCTTGGAGAAATTCCAAAAGAGAGTAGAGGAAGATCTCATTAGGCTAACAGGGGAGGTACAAAAAACATTACCCGGGCCCAAAATGAAAGCTATGAAGAACCTCAGTAATAATGAGGAAATTGTGATAAGGGCCGCAGATAAAGGGGATGCAATTGTGGTACTTGATAAAGCAGTCTTTGTAACTGAAGCACATAGGCAACTTATGAATGAGGAGGACTATATCGCCCTCCAGGGTAACCCTACGAGAAATTTCCAATGACGATTGGCCTCCCTTGTGGATGATGGGGTAGAGTTGGGGTACATTGACCAGGACACCAAGAATTATTTATTAATTAACAATCCGGTGGTCCCAGTGTTTAATCATTTACCAAAGGTCCACAAGTCCCTGTCCAATATACAGGGGAGGACAATCTTCAATGGTATTGGTTACCTGCTCGAACATCTGTCTGAATGGTTGGATGGAGTTCTGCAGCCAGTGGTGAGCAACCTTTGGAGCTACCTTTCTGATACCAAACATGTTTTGAACTTGTTATCAGTATTAGTATGGCAAGGGGGTTATAGGTGGCTCACAGTGGATGTAAGATCTCTGTACTCCACTATACCTCATGAGAAAGGTCTGGAGGCAATGAAGTACTTTCTAGATAGAAGGTATGGTTCGGACGAGCAGTATGTGGAATTTGTCATTAGGGTCACCAAATTTCTGCCTACCCACAGTTATTTCGAGTTTGGGGCGATTTTTTATGTCCAGAGACGTGGGTCAGCTATGGGGGCGAAGTTTGCCCCCTCCTATGCCAACCTGTGTATGGGTTGGTGGGAGCTGTCCTACGTCTATGGGGAGGGGAACGCCTTCAGGCAAGAAATATTGTGGTATAGGCACTTTATTGATGACCTTCTCTTTGTGTGGAGGGTTTCTGAGGATTATTTGGTAGAATTCATCAGGAACCTTGACACTAATGATGTTGGTCTAAGCTCCACAAAGTGGAGATTCATTTTCTAGATCTTATGCTGAAGGGAATTCTTAAAAAGGTTATTGAGACAGATGTATACTGTAAGCCCATCTCGGGTAACTCTCTCCTTCATACCTCTAGCTGCCACCCACAGAGAGTATTTAAGGGTGTAGCAAGGGGACAGTTCATACGCCTCAAAAGAAATTGTACCAATGATACATTGTATGAGAAACAATCTGAAGGCCTGTCAGAGAGACTTAAGGAGAAGGGGGTATAAACCAGCTACCATTTCAAAAGCTAGAAGATCAGTGAAGTCAATTGACAGACATGATCTTTTGAGAGGGGCCAGAGGACAACAAAACTTGTGGGAGGGCACGAACGACCACAAAGTTGTGTTCATCACAGAATATTCACAACAATACTCCCAGATATGTCAAATCATTAGAAAACACTTCCCATTATTAGCAGTTAATGATGGGCTCTAAACTACGTTTGAGGTTTGCATGTAAAAAGGGGAGTTCAATAGGTAATGCAGTGGCACCCACTAGGCTGAAGAATAAGGTTGCTAATGATTCCTCTTGGTTAAGATTCAAGAGAATGTATCATTGTAATTACACAGCCTGTTTAGCCCGTGCAAAGGCAAAAGATAGGAGATAGCTTTAGTTCTATGGCTACAGGTGAAAGGTTTCAAATAAGACTATGTCTCAATTGTCGATCAACCTATATTGTATATTTAATCACCTGCACACAATGTGCTTTATAATACGTGGGCCTCAGTACAAGGAAAGCCAGGGTACGCATCAAGGAGCACCTTTCAGATATCAGGGCAGGTACACTCACTACACCTTTAATCAAGCACTTCTCACTTTACCATGACAAGGATGTGAGTAGTTTCAGTTGGAATATTATAGAGAGGGTCTTGCCCACCAGTAGAGGGGGGGACAGAGCCAGAAAGTTGGTGAAGAGGGAGACCTTCTGGATATTCAGGCTGAAGACCAGAATACCAGAGGGTTTGAATTCCGAGTTTGATCTCATAAATTTTTGGTGAGATCAGTCTTCGGCCCTCAGGGAGTTTATGGACATACTGGTATCAACATTTGTCACATTTCTTTGTCTATGGACAAGGGATATCAGATCATGGTTAGTTTCCTGTCTATACTTAAGAGATGTCTGACTATGGATAGTTCATATTTACAAACCCCTCTCCCCCTCCCCACCCCCACTCTTCACTTTATTCCAATGTCATAAAAAGAACAGATCACCAGAAGTAGTGTCCAGGTTGGATTGTTTGTTGGTTTGGAGCTTAAGCAGCTTTTTGTAATCAACCCTGTCAGGATGCTAGTTAAATGACACTATTAATAATTTAACCTTATGTCTGGTTAGAATGGTTTTGGTTACATATGGTTCATAGCTGTTAATTGGTTCTTAACCAGTTTTAGACCACTATGAGAGAGTATTGTCAAATCTCTTTCCAGTACCACATTATAATCCAGAGGTTAAGGGATGCTGGTTAGAGTGAGCCCATGATATTAGGCTACCTGGTTTTTAGGTTTGATATAAGTTGAACAATAAAGTACAGCATTTCTGTTCGCTGTGGTTGTAGTGTAGTTAAAGGGGTCTATATTGGATGGTCTGGAAGGTGGATAACAGAATGATAATGTTGCTGTGTATTAGTTAAGTGTTGTACAGGATGTTATTATGCTCTAGCTAAGTATTGCACTCTATCTAGTTCAAGTCGTTTCACCCTCTATCCCATTTGTCCTGTGTTCGTTTGCCTGGTCCTTCTTTCTTTTTCTGGGCAAAGTTTTTAAGTAAGCAGTGTTTATTTTGTTTATAATAATTTTTTCTTTATTTCTAAATATATTTATATATATTTTTTGAATTTTGTTGGTTGGAATCTCTTGTTAACCACTCCCACATTTGGAGACACACTTCATATCCCTATTTTGGGCTGATCCGGGCTAGTACTTGAATTGATTTTACTGCCTGGATCATGTTTAACTTGTATGAGTAGGTTTGCTCTCACTGTGGGTAGAGGTATCATAGTTCACGTTAGCATATGTTACAGTCATTTATTACTCCCTGTGTTAGCACATCACTAGCATCGCTGCAGTAAGAGATCATAGCTAAAAGTTTAATAAAAATACTATTGCAAATGGGTGTTATGACCATTGCTCTAGCGAGATTTATCTAGGCTGTTCATTAGCATATTGAGAGTAGGGGCGTGTATAGGAGCATTAGTGCTCCGGATTGGTCAACTTTTTTTAGGAGGTGTGTACCAATGGACCAATTATTGTGCAGTTATGGTTTTAAATGCTTTTAAGAGTACGGCTTGTTAGCCAAAACACGTCAGCCTACCTATTCATACTGCCATTTCACTGTATTATACCTCAGTTTTTACCCTAGGGGAATTGCTATACCCCCGTTTTAAGGAATATGCCAATAAACGTTTTTTCTTTTTACAAAACCCGGTGCTCCTGATATTCTCTTTGTTTACATTTCTTGGCCGCAGAGAGCACGGGTACTCTTAAAGACCTGCAGAGGATTTCGGTGCACAGTCTGCAAAGAGTTCTCTATTTATGAGATACACATGACTGCAAGGCGAGGATCTTGGCCCTTGTGTGGAACGGACTTGTGATGGATCCCCGGCTACCCCGGCTGGGTAGCTCCGCCAAACGGGTCCTTCCGCTGTCTGGAAAAAACTGCTATGTAGCCCAGGAAAGTGATTCCTATGTAGTTCAGGAAAGTGATTCTAGCAGGAGCCCACCAAAATGACTAGACAGACTAGCATTCAGGTGAAAAAAAGAACTGCTTTATTACACAGAAAACACAGCTTTTTATACATTTCCAACAAATAGGGGTAGTTACTACACAACTAGATACAAATATTATACAATGAGACAAACATCAGACCATGGTTAGTTACACAAGATTCTAATCACCTCCTGACTTACAAAAGGACAATGGATGACTCACACAATAACAGAAAAAAACTTCACACCTAGACTAGATAACAACAGGGGTGAGGTTATAGGGAGTAGGGGTTTAACCCTTGCAGCCTGGTATCTGTGACATCCCCCCCCTCCAGTTTGGCAGGCCTGGCTAGATCCACATACGGGTCGGCCTGGGGATGTCCGAGGAATTTATGCCACTTCAGTCTGCCGGCATTCAGTCCATCAGCATTCCCATTGCTTTTTCCCGGTCGGTACTGAATGTCAAAGTTAAATGGCTGCAGGGCTAGGCTCCACCTCAACAGTCTCCCGTTGTCAACGGAAACTCGGTTGAGCCATACAAGGGGATTATGGTCAGTATGGACGGTAAAGGGTCTTCCATATAGGTAGGGCTGAAACTTCTTCAAAGCCCATACCAGCTCCAGACACTCTTTCTCGACCGCCGCGTAGCCTACTTCCCGGGGTAGCAGTTTTCGACTGAGGTAGGCAATGGGGTGGTCCTTTTCTTCCTCGTCTGCCTGACTTAGTATGGCCCCCAACCCGAACATGGAGGCATCTGTGTGGACAGAAAAGCGTTTGGCTGGGTTAGGAGCGGCCAGTACTGGAGCAGAATTTAAGGCAGACTTAAGACTCTGGAAGGCTTGTTCACACTCGGGGGACCACAGGACCTGTCTGGGAAGTCGTTTACGGGTCAGGTCAGTCAGGGGTTTGGCGAGGGTGCTGTAATTGGGGACAAACCTCCGGTAGTAGACTGCAGTACCCAGAAAGGCAAGGACTTGGGTTTTGGTCCTGGGGGTGGGCCAGTTTGACACTTGACACATGGCCGGGGTGTCCACACCCATAACACCCCCAGGAATTGCTGCCTTCAGCAGGGTACACAGGGGGCGGTCGGGTCTGGGGCTGCCTAAAAACTGTTGGTGGTCGTGCTGGGGCTGAAGTGGAGCGGGTTGCTGGCTGGAGGTCTGTGGCCGCCTGGCGCCAGGCATCCACATACTAATCAGCCAGGGTGGCAGCTTGTCCTTTGTCCTTTACCTAGTTCCTTATCTCTGCTGGTGTGCGGTTGTAGAACTGCTCCAGGAGGAGGAGTTGAACAGCTCCATCTAGGGTGGTGATGTAGCACTCAGTAACCCAGGAGTTCAAGGACTGAGCTAAGCGGTAAGCAAACTCGGTATATGGCTGATCCTTTTGTCTTTGTAGCCCCCAGAATCTTAGCCGGTGAGCCTCCAGTGTGAGTCCATATCGGGCAAGGATACGCTCCTTCACCCGGTCATAGTTGTTTTGGTCCTTGGAAGGGACAGTGTGGAAAGCCTCCAGGGCCCTACCGGACAGTTTCCCAATGAGAATAGTAACCCTGTCGGCATCAGCAACCCCATGCATCCGGCACTGGGTCTCGAACAGCTGTAGATAACAGTCGATATCCTCGCTCTCATCATCCTGGAATGTTTGGAAAGCCCCGTGAGGTAGTTTCTTGGGCCGTGAAGGGGAGTCCAGGGGATCCGGCATGACCCCCCCCCATAGACTTCTGAAGCTCCAACATATGTACCTTGGTGGCATCAGTCACTATCCGAGTAATGATCTCCTCGGGGGGGTTAGGTCCATAGAGAGCCAGTTGCCACTGTACCTGCTGCTGTATGTTGGACACTGTAGTCCCTTGAGTGGAGGCTGTACTTGGCCGTCCTCTGCTTTGGTCGCTGTCCGACCCACCAGCCTGTTCGCTAGCCTGATCGTCCTTCATCAGTTCAGCTACGAGTACTGCCTTTCAGACTAGCATTCAGGTGAAAAAAGTACTGCTTTATTACACAGAAAACACAGCTTTCATACATTTCCAAATAAGGGGGGGTAGTTACTACACAAATAGAAACAAATATTATACAATGAGACAAACATCAGACAATGGTTAGTTAAACAAGATTCTAATCATATCCTGACTTACAAAAGGACAATGGATGACTCACACAATAACAGAAAGACACTTCACACCTAGACTAGATAACAACAGGGGTGAGGTTATAGGGGGTAGGGGTGTAATTAGATCAAAAAATAGGTGGCGCAAATTAATGCAGTTCTGACTATTAGTGGTATGAATGTAAATTTAGTCTCCCTGTGGGTCCAATGGTGATCTCACTATACATAAGCTATGTTTAGGTGGAAAAGTAGGTGAAGTCCCTCCAGGACAATAAAGTTTCTAAACTCAAGTTCCACAATACAAATAAATATTTATTGAATAAAGATTTTTATATATATGAGATCTATATAGAGGTCTATTCACATATAGCGATCTATTCACATGTAAAAACACTGTATATTATACAATTGTAAAACACCGGTGTTGTGCCATAAACAAAACAACTAAAGATAAAGTAGTACAAATGAGCGGGTATAATTGCAAGATAAAAACAAACTTAAAAGTGAGGATTCATATACCTCTAAACTTAGGACTGGCAATTAAAAAACATATGTAAATGCATAAGTGAATACATGCACCATGTGTCTTGTATCCGTTAAATCAGCATATATCCTGCACAGGTATTCAAGGGTTTAGCAAGTATTTAACAGTTCCTTATAGGCTCATATTCTGGCAAACAGGAGTTGCTATCCTTCCGTCAAAGATATTGTATATTGAAACAAATGTGACAAATGTAGCCTATGATAAATTGATGTAATGTTAGTTCTTAAGTTTCAGCGTCTCTGTTATTTGACCAGAGGTACATTACATACGGTTTCTTGCTGGGTGTAGGGATTCCTTCCTTCGAACAGTGCACTGTTGACATCTTCCTTCTGCTATACAGAAAAAGCCGGTGGAGTGCTAAATCCCTTAGCCTCCGTTTACCAGCGGTGTTAGTAATTATCTCCTCGGATTGCCGCTTTCCCAGTAGCGGGCCTTGGTGGTGATTTCGTGAGCTCCGGTCCACAGCTTGCTTCTGTCTTTGTGAGTATTTAACCCAGACTCTGTCTTTGCTTTCACCGGTCTCCTCACTGTTATCACAGCCGACAAAGTCCTCCTCTGGAGCTAAGTTGTTTGGCTCACTTCTCACTTCAAGTGATCAGGTTTCTACGCGTTTCGGCATTGTGCCTTTCTCAAGAACCCTTGCAGCCTGGTATCCGTGACAGGACTGTCTAGGTTTCCCCCCCCTCCCACGGATCATGGCAATTTAAGGAACAAGCGTCACTTTGAAGGGAGTGGAACCGCATCTCGATAACAGGGTAAGATCCGGAAGACAATAAATTGCAAGTCAGCATATTACGAGTATATATTTTGCTATTGTGTTGCTATCTTCAATACACACTAGGGGGAGTGTCTATTGCAACTTACTGAGCAGAATGTTTAGCACTGAAAATATATATAAGGACTATTTATGTACAAACTATTTATGAGCAGTGTACTCTACCTCCCCACTTTACATTGACTACTAGAGCCGAGCCCTGCCACACAACTCACAGACCTTTATAACCCCTTTATAACCCCTTCACATAAATTTAAATTAAACAAATTGAGTGTCATCTCATTCAAATGAACCCAATCAGATAAAAAGAAAAATCAGCCAAACTCTCCCACAAATTCAACATGACAAATGGAAACACCACCACATTGTCTCACAAAACTATTCTCTAACTGTTCACCTTACACCTAGAAGAATCTAGCCTCTTGAAGTCCCATGCCACCCTCCAGGTTAAGCTGGGTTCAATCTCTGACCAAATCAAAATTAAACCAGGAAACAAATGCAACAATCTCCCAACATCCCTCTTAATGTTTTCCACCAAGTCCTTTTGAGACACCCTAATAATTGAAACAGAAAGGCCAAAGCGAACATTCTCCTCTGCACCAATGCTCTCAAAACCCCATCCTTCTGCCATTCCTGCATCCAGTCCAACAAATCTTGCTACCCTCCATCATGCCAGTCACTCCTCTATGTCCAAAAAATTCCATTCACCCTTTTCATACCTGTACATTGGCCTTCCAAGTCCATGAGCTAACGCTCCCCTCGCCAAGCTCACAATGTGGGGAAAGCCACCTTCCAAAGCTCTGCTGTGCACTGCTCCCATCTCCTCTGCCTATGGTGCCAATATGCAAAAATGATTCCACTGTGAACTGGAAAGAGTGTCAGCAATCCCATTATCTTTACCAGCAACATGAACAGCTCTGAAGAAAACATTACCCCTCAGACATTCAAACACAAGAGTAACAAATGAACAACAGGAGGAGAGCTAGCTGATATCCAGTTTATGGGCATGACTACCCATACGTTGTTTGAGCGAAAAGTCACCCGCTTGTTGGACAACACCCCCGGCCACACACACAAAGCCACTAACAATGGGAATAATTCCAAAAAAGTTCCACCCACACATCTGGCCACTGCCCTGAACACAATCTCCCTCCAAGATATGTCCCAAAACCATTGCCTTCAGAAGCATAGGTAAACAATGACAGGTCAGAATCCAAATCCCTTGCCTGGGGAATGTGTTCTTCCATTGAACTCAAAAAAATGACATTCACACTGTCAAATCCTCCTTGTGCTCCTTTGAAATGTGTACATGATGACGTGGCTCATTCACTCCAACCAATGCCAGTGACAACCTCTGGGAGAAAACCTTTCAAACAGGAATAATTTTGCATGCAAAATCAAGCTTGCCCGACAGTGACTGAAGCTCCTTCAGGGTTACCTTCCCTCACCCTAACACAGTCGCAACTGAAGCCTTCAAATCCTCTAACTTTTCATCCGGCAGCCTGTATTCCATCCTCCAAATCAATAAAAATCCCCAAGAAACTCAAGGAAGTGCAGGGGCCCTCAGTCTACTCCTCTGCCACCGGAATTCCAAATTCTTCTGCAACCTCCATAAAGTTATCCATCAAGAGATGACAATCCCTGCCATCTAATGGTCCCACAAAAAAAGGAATTGTCAAGGTATTGGACCAATGAAGAGACCCCTTCCTTGGTTCTAATGACCCAATCTACAAAACAGCTAAACTTCTCGAAATACAATCATGAAATAGAACAACCGATTGGTAACACTAAATCAATAAAATAAGAGCCCTTAAAAAAACCAACCCAAAAAGTTATGACATCTGGGATGCACCGGAAATAATCTAAACTCTTTCCCAATGTCCACTTTCCAATCAAAGCCCCTTTACCTGCCACCCTTGCCAATTCCACCACCCTGTTGAAAGATGCATATTGAACCACCACTAAGGCCGGATTGATCCCATTGTTATCCCTTTTGGATATGACCTGGCATATTTTTAGAAAATACACGCAATTTAGACACAGTCAAATGTTCAAATGGACGCTTTGAAAAGGGATCTGCCATGATGCCTAACATTGCCTCCTTCTCCAATTTCTTCCTCACCACATCTGGATACCCCCTGGCCGGCCACAAATTCCCATAAATTCTGGTCCCTGGTTGGTCAGCAAATGGAATCACAAACTCAGAACTAAAGCCAGTCAATAACAATTCAGCATCCCCTTCTTTAGCCCATTTTTTTTACCCCTTCTACTGTACACTGCTAACCATGGGACCATCCTTCTTACCTTTACTGGCTCCCCCCCCCGACCTTACTTCTCTTATAACATCTGGAGAGGAGGTGCAAACCACCTCAGTGAGAATATTTATACTTGTACTTGCAAGATGCCCCAAAACATCAGGTGCCATCATTAATTTAAAGCACAGCCCTTTTTGAATTGCCACTGCTGCGTTAGCCGATGCTCCACTACCTGATGCGTTCCCAACTCCACGAAAGGACTGGCCTCCCCTCAATGGCGTCATAATCTCAAGCCATATACCCATGTCCCGATCATCCCAAAGCATGTCTGGCCGCACCGCAAGTCATTTCCGAAATAGTTCATCATAATGTCATCATGCCATACCTCCATACGTCCTGTAAGCTGATAATATCTTGTCAAAGTGGCAGAATAACGTTTAGCCTTGCTCTGGAAGCTTTTTAGAAATTATGCTAGCCAAAATACAAACGGCTCTCAACCAATTGGCAAACTACTTTGGTAGCTTTTAATGATAATAAGGATAACATTTCCAAAAACTCCCTCTTCCAAATCTTCTCCTTCACATTAGTTGGAAAATGCAGCCCCAATGGCCCGATAGAACAAAGACATGGCCACCTAAAGGCCTCTTCGGAAACCTTCAAGCCACCTGCTCCAGAATAACTGCTCCCAACTACTGAACCACTTCTCACCACCACAGGTGCAGCTGCCTTGATCCCGCACCATGTACTTACCGCTTAATCCCCCACCACACCAGGTTTTTGGGTAGCCAACTGTCCCTCTACCTTAGCCACTGGTTCCTTCAGCCATTTCAATAATGCCAAATGCCCCACATCCCACCAGGCACACTTCCAGCTCCCACATCCCTTGGAACCTCTCCTGAAGACGCAGGTGCTGAATCAGGTCCAGCCACTGCAACAGGGATCCGGGGTGCCATCCGAGAATCACTTCCAACCACATCCACTACTGGTCTTCCTGTCCATCCTGCCACATCAGACCTCCTTGAAGGAGGCTCCCTCCTGGACATGGATTGTGATCTCCGTACTCTGGTGATGTTCTCCCAGTGACAGTCCAACCTTGCCCAAGTTGGAGACTACCGGTCCCGCTCCCAACCTCTCCTTGTTGTAGAGGAACAGGATTTTCCCCTCCTGCTTGCTGTTCCTGACCTGCCACTCTTCCTCTCACAACGCCCCTTACCTGGACTAGGCCAGTGATCATGCATAGAAATCTGAACAGAAGCCATTGAAGCCCTAGACCATCTCCCTCACTCCTGTGAGATGTCCTCACGTCCACGGCTACCAGCCCCACGTTTTCTTTCCCTACTCTCCCCATGCAGGCACATGTCCCGGGCAACCTTTAAAGATGCAGAAACATTAAAAGTGTTTTTCTTAAACAACCATTAAATACAGTTCAATAGCATAATCAACAAATTAATAATAAAAAGGCAACACAAAAGTGCTTAGTCAAATGAGTAGTAGATTTTTTTCTGACAAATATTAAACTTAGTTCAATTTTCATTCTCTCTGCATCATGTGAAAGCCATCAGAAAGTTTATATTTGGGTTTAATGAACATACTTTAAAACTACTAAAGAAAAACAGTGACAAATATCACCATGAAATTTTAAGCAACTTTCTAATTTACTCCTATTATTAATTTTTCTTCGTTCTCTTGCTTTCATTATTTGAAAAGGAAGGCATCTAAGCAATTTTTTTGGTTCAGTACCATGGAAAGCACTTGTTTATTGGTGTGTGAATTTATCCACCAATCAGCAAGAACAACACAGTGTGTTCACCAAAAATGGGCCGGCATCTAAACTTACATTCTTGCATTTCAAATAAAGATACCAAGAGAATGAAGAGAATTTGATAATAGGAGTAAATGAGAAAGTTGCTTAAAATTGCATGCTCTATCTGAATCACGAAAGAAAAAATGTGGGTTCAGTGTCCTTTTTAATGATATATGTTGTTGTTTTTTTCAGCAATTTAAAAATATATCATTATTATATGATATGTATATTTCAGGACACACTAGATATAGAGTTAAACAAAAGTTTATTTTTGTTTAGAATAATAAAAGATAAATAGTAAACAACATTGAAAATAGCCAAGTGATCACTGTTTCTTCTCTGATCACCTTACTAATTTGTTAGAAATGTTAGCAAACTTTCGGCTAGATTACGAGTTTTGCATTATGAGTATAACGCTGCTTTTTCACTACCGCTGGTATTACAGGTCTTGAAGGTACAACTGTACTGCACACTTTTTGGGCATCACGCAACGTAACTACCGCACCTTTCAAAAAGTCCTTTTCAATGGGACTTCCATAGCCCCGTTATTACGAGTTTACAAACAAATGGAGGAGTGTGCGTAATACACCAGACTCCTAAATATACCCAAGTATCCCCCACATTAGGTAAAAGGTAAAATGCAATCAAAATGTAAGTTAGGAGCGCCAAGGCTAAAGGTGTAAATCAATATTACAGGATATGTAAAGGAATAAGTTAATTCAGGAAATTAACAAAATCGTGATGGGCAAGATAAAAGTGCATATGCAGATTTAATATACAAACAAAGAGTAAAAACTATGGCAGAAATTTCATACCCACAAACATGTCATAAAAATCGGACGTCTCCGATATATACAGATAAAATAAATAGCCCTAAATATTGCCACCACATACAGGACAGTCAGAGGAGAAAGTCCAATAATGAGCCACTGATTTTAAGTAGTCTCAAAAAAACAATATGTATCCAAGGCCGGTTAATATATTGTTAGCAGTCCCCCGGTAAGTGGGTGTCTATTACCTTATTTCTTCAGGGTAAAGTCCCGGTATAGTAGACTCACAGATTGCTCCGCTTCAGTGGGGATCCGGGTGTGTAGCCGTTATGGTCACATGTGTGGGAGCTGCCTGGATGCTTCGATCCTATTGGCTAGAAATGGTTTCTTTCAAAACCAAAGTGATTTCCCAGCTGATTAATCTTTATATTCTTACTGTAGTAGAGTTACGTATCCGCTCTTAAGTGCACTTAGCAAGCAGGATACCTTGGAGTACTTGTAAAAGCTTTTATTGACAGGAAACTTATTCGGCCGGCCATGCCAAAATCCTTGTCAGTTGTAAGGCAGAAATATGTAGATACAGCCACAGGCTCCAGGTGTCTGTGCTGATTCGCCGGTCTCTCGGCTTAAAGTTTCCCTGTATCAGGGTCCCAGCAAACAGCTGCATTCTCTATCTTAGAGATGTAGAATCTTTAGAATATATAGATTATTTATACTGCAGCTCATTAATAGAACATCAACGCATTTCTCCCTTCGTAAGGGCTTTTTCAAGATGCTTGAAAGTCTACCTAGTTAAAATAAATACAAACTTACCTGTAAAATAAAAATAAAACCTAAGATAGCTACAATGTAACTATTAGTTATATTGTAGCTAGCTTAGGGTTTATTTTACAGGTAAGTATTTAGTCTTAAATAGGTATTATTTAGGAAATAATAGTATTTTTATTTAGATTTATTAATTATATTAATGTTAGGGGTGTTAGGATTAGGGTTAGACTTAGGGTTAGGGGTTAATATATTTATTTAGTGTTAGTGATGTGGGAGGCCAAGGTTTAGGGGTTAATAACTTTAGTATGGTGGTGGCGGCGACGTTGGGGGCGGCAGATTAGGGGTTAATAAGTGTAATGTAGGTGTCGGCGATGTTGGGGGCGGCAGATTAGGGGTGTTTAGACTCTGGGTTTATGTTAGGGTTTTAGCTTTAAGCATAAATTTTCTTTCCCCATAGGAATCAATGGGACTGTGTTACAGAGCTTTATGCTCCATTATTGCAGGTGTTAGTTTTTTTTTAGCCGGCTCTCCCCATTGATGTCTATGGGGAAATAGTGCACGAGCACGTCAAAGCAGCTCAAAGCAGCTAAATATGTAAATATGGTTATTTTACCTGCTTTCATCCAAAGTAATCCTGAAAACCTGGCCTGTTGGGGAGGCCTGAGGACATGTTTGAAAACCAGTTGTCTAGAGTCATCTCATTTGGATGGCATCTGATTCATCATTCGCACACGGGCAGTGACGCACATGACTGCAATGGGTCATCAAAAAGCATTAAAAGGGTTAAGAAAATGGGAAAAATTATGTAATCAGATATTGTTATAGATATTACAAATGTGGCCAGTTTAATGTATATTTTTTTTTTTTTTTATCAACTCCATGTTTGGACTTATTTAATGCCAATCTACTGCTCTACAACCGCACAGTCCTATGTGGTTGCTATTCCTCTATTACTAGTCTGCTCTAAAAGGTGCAAGTCCTGCATGCACACTTTTTTCTTGTAGCAAGGCATAATGAGCTCTCTCCTCTTAGTCACACAGTCACTGTAGTTTCCAGGTGCAGAGCTAGTCAAGGTCTATAGCTTTACGCCAATACAATTATGCTACAGAGCTTGCCAAGAGCTGAGGCCTGCAAGAACTAATGAATACAAGTAGACATTGTGTGTCCCTTTTAGATTTTCTGGACTCAACAGGACCTTTCTATTAAAAAAGGAATAATTCAGCTAAAAGGTAACGTGTTCACCTTATGTAAATATTTATAACAGCAGTTAAAGGGACAGTCTAATACAAATTTTACATGGTGGTTTTTGTTAAAGCGTGTCATTTTTGCATTACCGGTGCTGTATAACTAAAAAAGAAGTTAAACACATAGCTAAAGTTATGCTTAGGCCAGGAAGCCTTGCAGTTACCGAGCAGGAACGCAGCCAGTGATTAGCAGGGGCATGTGGCTGCCTCTCCTGATTAGCTAGTAAGCGATAACCTGTTAAAGCTCTTTTTAAGGGGAAAAAATACATATAGGATGATCACAGTCTTACCCTTGTTTTCGGCAAAAAAAATCTGAATGTCTGTGTTCCAAAACCATAGAGATATGTGTATGTCTTTTGAAAGGGATGGTAAACACATTGGGATTTCTATATAGAATGTCACGCATAATAATAAAGATGTGCATTATTATTTCATTATTTATTTTGCCCCTTTTCATGTAATTTAGATCTGAAAACAGAGAAATTTCTTGGAAAGAACCCTGCTGACTTCTCAAGGCTATAACCCTGCTACATATTTGTCCTTAATTGGCTTTTTCAGATAACAACTGCAAAACAATTCATTTGATACTAACTTTATGACAGTTACTAGCTATGTTGTCTGCTAACTAAAGCCCAGATTGGCTTCTCCATATAAGGCAAATGGTGGGTGGAGTTTGACTGTTGAAGAATAATTGCAGTAAAAGGGATGTTAAATTATTTTATAAACATTAAGATTTGGCTGATATGTTATTCTATAGCAACACAACAGAAATGTATTGATAAATCAACAAATGCATAATAAAAATAAGACACTGCAGACAATTTTCATCAGTTCAATTTATAAGAGTGAAGCTCTCTAAATGCTCACTCAAACATGGAGGAAGACAGCTACATAACGATACTTATTTCGCTAGCCGAATTTGGACATCAAGTGAACAGATGCTTTGATCAGCTCATAACTCTGGCGGGAACGTAATACATTGAGGAGAAAGATTTTAGCAAACAGCACACTACCAAGCAGCTGAATTTACTAAGCCCTATCTATCAGGGAGGTAAACTATCTACAAAAACTGACTGGAGAGACCATCAAGGCAAGCATGATGAAGGCAAGTAACACCCAGATCATACAGAAGCTCAGTTTCAGAGATTACGCAGATGACCTGACCCCAGCTACAAATGGAAGCAAAACAAATACACAATTGTCCCTGGTCAAAACCTGGGCAGATGCGGCCGGTCTCTTGGGTGGCGACTGGGGTAAGTGAGCAGAATAAAAACACACCAAATCTTCTATTACAGAGGGTGGCGTGTCATGTTCCGGTGTATATGCGCTCAGGACACAGACCCTCGGGGCAGTGGTAGGGCATTGGAGACACCGACCCCTGACCCGGGGAAGAGTATCCTGGACCTGGATAGATGATATTTTGTGATTCATAGTTGCAAGAAGTTATTGTAGAATTCATGGAGAGTGAAACATATGTATACAAAATATTCTGGCTTCAATGGAAACAAACTGATACTGTGACTTATAGTTAATAGGAGTAGCTGCAAGATTCATGAGTGAAACATATAGCAATGTAAGATGTTCAGGCTTTAGAGTAAACTGGTAGAAGATTGACTCATAGATGCAAAGGTTTGTTGCAGGTTCACAGTACATAATATATACAGGGAGTGCAGAATAATTAGGCAAATGAGTATTTTGACCACATCATCCTCTTTATGCATGTTGTCTTTCTCCAAGCTGTATAGGCTTGAAAGCCTACTACCAATTAAGCATATTAGGTGATGTGCATCTCTGTAATGAGAAGGGGTGTGGTCTAATGACATCAACACCCTATATCAGGTGTGCATAATTATTAGGCAACTTCCTTTCCTTTGGCAAAATGGGTCAAAAGAAGGACTTGACAGGCTCAGAAAAGTCAAAAATAGTGAGATCTCTTGCAGAGGGATGCAGCACTCTTAAAATTGCAAAGCTTCTGAAGCGTGATCATCGAACAATCAAGCGTTTCATTCAAAATAGTCAACAGGGTCACAAGAAGCGTGTGGAAAAACCAAGGCGCAAAATAACTGCCCATGAACTAAGAAAAGTCAAGCGTGCAGCTGCCAAGATGCCACTTGCCACCAGTTTGGCCATATTTCAGAGCTGCAACATCACTGGAGTGCCCAAAAGCACAAGGTGTGCAATACTCAGAGACATGGCCAAGGTAAGAAAAGCTGAAAGACGACCACCACTGAACAAGACACACAAGCTGAAACGTCAAGACTGGGCCAAGAAATATCTCAAGACTAATTTTTCTAAGGTTTTATGGACTGATGAAATGAGAGTGAGTCTTGATGGGCCAGATGGATGGGCCCGTGGCTGGATTGGTAAAGGGCAGAGAGCTCCAGTCCGACTCAGACACCAGCAAGGTGGAGGTGGAGTACTGGTTTGGGCTGGTATCATCAAAGATGAGCTTGTGGGGCCTTTTCGGGTTGAGGATGGAGTCAAGCTCAACTCCCAGTCCTACTGCCAGTTTCTGGAAGACACCTTCATCCTTCAAGAAAAACATGATTTTCATGCAGGACAATGCTCCATCACACGCGTCCAAATACTCCACAGCGTGGCTGGCAAGAAAGGGTATAAAAGAAGAAAATCTAATGATATGGCCTCCTTGTTCACCTGATCTGAACCCCATTGAGAACCTGTGGTCCATCATCAAATATGAGATTTACAAGGAGGGAAAACAGTACACCTCTCTGAACAGTGTCTGGGAGGCTGTGGTTGCTGCTGCACGCAATGTTGATGGTGAACAGATCAAAACACTGACAGAATCCATGGATGGCAGGCTTTTGAGTGTCCTTGCAAAGAAAGGTGGCTATATTGGTCACTGATTTGTTTTTGTTTTGTTTTTGAATGTCAGAAATGTATATTTGTGAATGTTGAGATGTTATATTGGTTTCACTGGTAAAAATAAATAATTGAAATGGGTATATATTTGTTTTTTGTTAAGTTGCCTAATAATTATGCACAGTAATAGTCACCTGCACACACAGATATCCCCCTAAAATAGCTATAACTAAAAACAAACTAAAAACTATTTCCAAAACTATTCAGCTTTGATATTAATTAGTTTTTTGGGTTCATTGAGAACATGGTTGTTGTTCAATAATAAAATTAATCCTCAAAAATACAACTTGCCTAATAATTCTGCACTCCCTGTATAGGGCTATATGTCAGTAATAAGCAGAGCAGCATAGGTGTTAGACAAGTTGAAAGTTTAAGGCATTAAATACTGTTTGTGCATATATTGGAGAATCACAGGAAAGCCGTTTAACTGAACACATAGAGTACTGAATATATTAACATATATGGAGGAGGATATTTCAGCTATGACAACTTGTAGAAGAGAATAGTTATAAAGCTCTGAGTTCTACTTGTAATTTAGAATAAGTTTAGAGTTTGTTAAGTAGCAGTGACCAGGAAACAAAATGGATTTATATGGATAATTGCAATTAGATGATTTGAAGCATAGCTAAAAGGAAAGGCTGTAGTTTGAATATGCTGGAACAGTTACAGACCTCTGTTCTGGAACAAACCTTTAAAGCTAATGCAATGCACATTAGGCCTGAGATGGTTTAAAAAGAGGCTGAGGAAATCAGGTGCAAGAATGATTAATTAATTAGGCAGGTAAGTTGAATGCAGATACTCCCCAAACAGTATGATTGTCAGTAGCAGGGAAGGCAGTCTTAAAAGGACAGTGATATCAGGCAGGCATGTGTTACATGGCGAAACCTCTCCAATACTATCTTCGATCCATGACAGACTAGCTACCTAAGATATAATTTACGTTGAGCTGCTCGCACTTCATACCTGGAGTACCAGGTATATGTGAGCTTGGTGTGGGTCCAATGCCTTACACACGGATGACTATTATTTAACCCTGTTGTGTTTCCCTCGGGTATAGGCTGATTGCTTAGATCTATGTACTTTCTTCTCTACAGCTGGACTTCAGGTCATCAAATCTGTACTTGTTGAGAAATAACAACAGACTTTGCCTGCCGATAAACATAGTCAGCTATTTCCTGCCGATAAACATAGTCAAATTATATTGCTTATAACAACACATATGTGAACCAGCCTACTTATATAAAAGTTGAGCAGATGTACTCAATCGATCAGTCTGGTTTTGTGACATCTTTTTGTCTCTGTGAGAAACATAACCCCATGATTTACATGCCAGATACTCTGACACTAGAGTGGATTGTATTTTACGCTGTCTAACCTGATCTATTGTTGATACCTATGTCGTGGAGATATCTAATTCCTAGACTTTCAACTATTTATTCCATTAAATGTGCAGATTGTATTGGTTGAACAAGTGTTTTAGCAACTAGAGCTCTACAACAGTTGGAGTCTTTCTTATATGTTTGCTACTTCCCCCCCCCCCCCCCTTGTAACTTTCAAGTTCAGCATACATCCCATATCGGGTAGATCTAACATTTATGTTCAATAATATAAAACTTAACTACAAATAAGCTACCATTACTAGCATTGTAAAATATGAGAGTTTCACTATACTACTTTATCCTATTTACTATTATTCTTAAGTTGAATAATACGTAAATCCTACCAGAGGGTCCAAGAACGGCCCTAGATTTTCAATTATCCTCCAGCAATTGTCATTTCCGCTAGAATTGAGAGCCCAAGGCTTCAGCCAGACCGAGGAGGAGTAAGATAACCTATTGTTCATTTAATTTTTCATTATCAGTTGCTAAGTTCTTTTCACTATACATGTTAGATTTAATTTCAGAATATAAATGTCAATTTACTAGTCCCATTATTAAGTATACCAGTGGTCCATTTAAGATCCTCCCCAGTGTCATATTTCCTCATTAGGGTACAAGAGTGACCCTGCTCCGTATGGGAGGTATTACAACCCTAGTTAAAACGAGATTCCATAGTACTTTGTCCATTTACACTACGAATGTTGAAAAGTTTAGATTGTCATATTTAAGTGTTTAGAAAATGTATCTTTGCGAATATGTTCACAGCATTTTCTGTCTAAGCTGCTATCTTAAGAGCTATCTCTACTAGGCATTTACTTGTTTTTGTAGGCATTAATATATACACAAAAAGTCTCCTGGCATATTTGTTTACAAAAAATATTCGGACATATTGTTTTTTTGCGTTCACAAAGTTGCTGTTTAATAACTTATCCTATACATCAGCATCCCATAAATAAATATATATATATATATATATATATATATATATATATATCCAATAACAGAAAGCACTCCAGAAGTCTTGTTAATTATATCACCTTTAATCGATTAAAGGTGATATAATTAACAAGACTTCTGGAGTGCTTTCTGTTATTGGATATATCGTGTTTTTGTTAGCACCCGAAGCTGCTGTACTAGGAGGATCTGGAGTGCACTTTGTTTGTATATGTATATATATATATATATATATATATATATATATATATATATATATAAATTTGCTATTACTGTAAAATGACTTATCACAATAAAAGATTATACATTTAAAAAAAGACAATGCAATAAGCACTTACTTTGTCTTTTAAATGAGCAGTTTTTTTTTTTTTTTACAAATTTAAAAAATTACTTCATTTTGCTGCCCACCTGTACCATGTGACTGCCATCAGCCAATCACAGACTCATAGATGTACACTCTGTGAACTCTTGGACATGCTCAGTAGGATCTAGTGCCTCAGAAAGTTTGCATATAAAAATACTATGCCTATTTTGATATTTTGAATGGTAAAATGCAGTATTTCTTAAAACTGCATGCTCTATCTGAATCATTAAACTTTAATTTTGACCTTAGTGTCATTTAAATATAAAGTAAAACTGAGAAGAAATGTATGTTTGTGTTTAAAACATACTTAGCTAGGGACAGCATCTATAGAAAAAGCAGCTCTGGGATATCCACGTTTCAAAAACAAAAGAACAATGCATTTCTCTTTTAGATTAAATAAAACAATTGTAAATACAATATCCCTTTAAATTATTCATTTCACTTAAAGGATCTAATAAAAAGGATGGAATAATATGACAAATAAAGAAGTGTATATAAATGTGTGTTGTAATTTGTGTGACATTGCTTACAGCAATAGGACAGATGTAATACCAGTTTCCACTGGCTGTATAAACTAACCAATTCTATAGCTGTTTTACACAAGTATGATGATTATATAGAAGTTAAATAAAATGAAAGATAAAGATTAACAGACACATTACTTCCACACAAATACCAATGGATACAAAAGAAAAGAAAAAAAAAAGATTCTATTTCTCATTTTTATTTTTTTATTTGGAAGCATAAGTATGCATTTTTAATAGTTATGGTTCAGTAATTGCTTTTTTAATGTTCTTTGGAGACAGTTTTCTAATGGTTTACAATAATGACTTTTAACTAGAAGAAAATAGAGATTAAGTTACTGCATTACCCAAACCGTTTTTTACAAAGAGAAATGGGAAGAAAAAAAACAAACAGATACATGATTATTTATTAAAGGGACATTCTAGTCAAAAGTAAACTTTTATGATTCAGATAGGGCATGTCATTTTAATCACCTTTCCAATTTACTTTTATCATTAAATTTGTTTTGTTTTCTTGGTATTCTTTGTTGAAAGGCATTTTTGCAGTTGGGAAAGGCTTCAAATTTTAATCTATTCAACAGTGATCAAACATTGCTTTGCCATTGTATTGTTTCCTGTGACAGCCTATCAGTATATAAACTTAAAGGGACACTGTTTTGTTTTGTTTTTCTATCGTGATTTAGATAGAGCATGCAATTTTAAGCAACTTTCTAATTTACTCCTTTTATCAAATTCTTTTCATTCTCTTGGAATCTTTATTTGAAATGCAAAAATGTAAGTTTAGATGCCGGCCCATTTTTGGTAAACACACTGTGTTGTTCTTGTTGATTGGTGGGTAAATTCACCCACCAATAAACAAGTGCTTTCCATGGACTGAACCAAAAAAATAGCTTAGATGCCTTCTTTTTCAAATAAAGAAAGCAAGAGAATCAACAAAAATTGATAACAGGAGTAAATTAGAAAGTTGTTTAAAATTGCATGCTCTATCTGAATCACGAAAGAAAAAATGTGGGTTCAGTGTCCCTTTAACTTTTGGTCTTAGCATTCTGACCCAATTAACAAAAGAAATAAACTTAAAATAACATTTTTTGTGCAGCTGCTGGCTTGTAGTCAACTCCTATTTTAACTTTATTTTAATTTATTTAAAGGGACATGAAACCCACATCTTCTCTTCCGACAGAGAATACAATTTTAAACTACTTTCCAATTTACTTCTATTATTTAATTTGCTTTGTTCTCTTTGTTGAAGAAGGAGCAAGGCATTGTTGGGAACTTGCTGAGCACATCAGGTAAACCAATGACACGAGGTCAATCAGCAGCTAGCTCCCAGTATAGTTCTGCTGCTCTTGAAACTACCTAGGTATGCTTTTCAACAAAGGATACCAAGTGAACAAAGCAAATTAGATAAAAGAAGTAAATTGGAAAGTTGTTTAAAACTACATTCTCTGGGGACGATTTATTAAGCCCCATATGGAGCTGTAAGCATGTGTTTCTGCGCGAGCCCCCAGGCTCGCCGAAAACAGGAGTTAGGAAGCAGTGGTCTTAAGACAGCTGCTCCTTAACTCATCCGCTACCTCTGAGGCGACGGACAGCAATTCGCCCGATCACATACGATCGGGTTGATTGACACCCTCTGCTAGCAGCCCATTGCCCGTGAATGTGCAGGGGGAGGCATTGCACAAGCATTTCTAGAAACCACTTTTTCAGAAGGGGAACAGGGTGAAAAGGCTAAGATATGCTAAAGCTCACGAAGATTGGAATGAAGATCAATGGAAAAGAGTATTATGAAGTGACGAATCCAAGTTTGAAATTTTTGGGTCCAATCATCGACACTATGGCCGAGATTACAAGTTGTGTGGTACGGCTATACCGCTGAACAATTGGCCTTTGCGAGATGAATATTCAGCTCTCCCGTATTACAAGTCGCAGCGGTACGGATATACCGCTAGCATTTTTTAGCCTATACTGCCACGATCCATTCCGTTATCAAAGACCAGAAGTTATGGATTTTGCAAAACAAAAATGTTTCACAAAACTCAGAACAAAAATGTTACAAAAGTACACTAACACCCATAAACTACCCATTAACCCCTAAACCTCCATCCCCTTGCATCGCAAATACTATAATAATCCTATTAACCCCTAATCCACCACTCACCCACATTGCCAACACTAAATTAAAGTATTAACCCCTAATCCGTCGACCCCCCACATCGCCAACATAAAATAAACCTATTAAACCCTAACCCGCCGCCCACCCACATCGCCACTACCTAAATTAAAGTATTAATCCCTAATCCACCATCGTTCCACGTCGCAAATACTATAATAAACCTATTAATCCCTAAACCTAACACCCCCTAACTTTAAATTAAAGTTACAATATAACTACCTTAAAATAAATAAAAACTTAACTGTGAAATAAATAAAATCTAAGCATTATAATAATTATAAATAAACCTAACATGTTTATTTTAAAAAACTAAAATAAACTAAAAATAAAAAACCTAAATTACAAAATTAAAAAATCCTAACACTACAAAAAATAAAAAACATAAATTACAAATTTAAAAAAATACTAACACTACGAAAAAAAAACAAAAAAACTAAAATTACAAAATAAATTCTAAAATTATTTAAAATAAAAAAAATCTAAGATTACAGAAAATAATAAACAAAATTATCCAAAATAATAAAGATGAAAGCTAATCTAATACTGCTATAAAAACAAAAAAGCCACCCCAAAAAAACACCCCCTATTCTAACAATAAACTACCAATAGCCCTTAAAAGGGCCTTTTGTAGGGCATTGTCCTGAAGAAATCAGCTCCTTTACATTAAAAAGTACAAAGTACCCCCTAACAGTAAAAACCCCCACCCACCCAACCACCAAAAAAAAAAATAATAACTCTAAAAAACCTAAACTATCATTTGTATGGGCAATCAGCTCTTTAGTGCCTTTTAAAAAATTAAATAAAAGCCCTAATCTAAAAAAAAAAAAAACACTAACCATTCCTGAAGTCAGGACATCCATCTTCTTCAAGGCGGAGTAAAGTCTTCATCCCGGTAGCGACATCTTCATCCAGTGCGGGGCCACTTTCTTTCTTCATCCTGGTGGTGCGGAGCTGTGGCAGCACAGAGCAGGTTCACCGGTGGTGCAGACGTCCAACACAGAGCCTCCTCTTTATGCGATCTCCACTGCACATTTAGGAGCATATGTATCAAGCTCCATATGGAGCTTGATGCCCCGTGTTTCTGGCGAGCCACCAGACTCGCCAGAAACAGCAGTTATGACGCAGTGTTCACAAAGACCGCTGCTCCATAACCTGTCCGCCTGCTCTGAGCAGGCGGACAGACATCGCAACGATACACCCCCCTGCTGGCGGCCTATTGGCCACGAGTCTGCAGGGGGCGGCGTTGCACCAGCAGCTCTTGTGAGCTGCTGGTGCAATGATGAATACGCCGAGCATATTGCTTGCCGTATTCAGCGAAGTCTGGCAGACCTGATCCGCACTGGCGGATCAGGTCCGCCCGGCTTTCATAACTAGATGCCTTAATATTGAATGCAAGACACCCCTTATGTATTGGGGTAACTAGCATTCCTATTGGATGAATTTTTTAAATCAGCCAATAAGATGAGAGCTGCTTAAATCCTATTGGCTGATTTGAACAGGGGGTACTTTGTAATATTTTAATGTAAAAGAGCTGATTTCTTTAGGGCAATGCCCTACAAAAGGCCCTTTTAAGGGCTATTGGTAGTTTATTGTTGTATTAGGGGGTGTTTTTATTTTGGGGTGGCTTTTTTATAGGGGGTATTAGATTAGGTTTAAATTTTATTATTTTGGATAATTTCGTTTATTATTTTTTTTTAATCTTAGATTTTTTTATTTTTCTAATTTTAGGTTGTTTTTGTTTTTTCATAGTGTTAGGATTTTTAAATTTTGTAATTTAGTTTTTTTATTTTTTAGTTTATTTTAGTTTTTTTAAATAGTAATGTTACAGTATATATATATATATATACAGTATCTCACAAAAGTGAGTACACCCCTCACATTTTTGTAAATATTTTATTATATCTTTTCATGTGACAACACTGAAGAAATTACACTTTGCTATAATGTAAAGTAGTGAGTGTACAGCCTGTATAACAGTGTAAATTTGCTGTCCTCTCAAAAAAAAATCAACACACAGCCATTAATGTCTAAACCGTTGGCAACAAAAGTGAAAAGTGGAAATGTCCAAATTGGGCCCAAAGTTTCAATATTTTGTGTGGCCACCATTATTTTCCAGCACTGCCTTATCCCTCTTAGACATGGAGTTCACCAGAGCTTCACAGGTTGGCCCTGGAGTCCTCTTCCTCTCCTCCATGACGACATCATGGAGCTGGTGGATGTTAGAGATCTTGCACTCCCTCACCTTCCGTTTGATGAAGCCCCACAGATGCTCAATAGGGTTTAGGTCTGGAGACATGCTTGGCCAGTCCATCACCTTTACCCTCAGCTTCTTTAGCAAGGCAGTGGTCGTCTTGGAGGTGTGTTTGGAATCGTTATCATTTGGAATACTGCCCTGCGGCCCAGCCTCCGAAGGGAGGGGATCATGCTCTGCTTCAGTATGTCACAGTACATGTTGGCATTCATGGTTCCCTCAATGAACTGTAGCTCCCCAGTGCCGGCACCACTCATGCAGGCCCAGACCATGACACTCCCACCACCATGCTTGACTGTAGGCAAGACATACTCGTCTTTGCACTCCTCATCTGTTTGCCACCACACACGCTTGACACCATCTCAGCCAAATAAGTTTATCTTGGTCTCATCGGACCACAGGACATGGTTCCAGTATTCCATGTCCTTAGTCTGCTTGTCTTCAGCAAACTGTTTGCCGGGCTTTCTTGTGCATCATCTTTAGAAGAGGCTTCCTTCTGGGATGAAAGCCATGCAGACCAATTTGATTCAGTGTGTGGCATATGGTCTGAGCACTGACAGGCTGACCCTTCACCCCTTCAACCTCTGCAGAAATGCTGGCAGCACTCATACATCTATTTCCCAAAGACAACCTCTGGATATGATGCTGAGCATGTACATTCAACTTCCTTGGTCGTCCATGGCGAGGGCTGTTCTAAGTGGAACCTGTCCTGTGAAAACGCTGTATAGTCTTGCCCACCGTGCTGCAGCTCAGTTTCAGGGTCTTGGCAATCTTCTTAAAGCCTAGGCCATCTTTATGTAGTGCAACAATTCTTTTTTTCAGCTCCTCAGAGAGTTCTTTGCCATGACGTGCCTTGTTGATCTTCCAGTGACCAGTATGAGAGAGTATGAGAGCAATAACACCAAATTTAACACACCTGCTCCCCATTCACACCTGAGACCTTGTAACACTAACAAGTCACATGACACCGGGGAGGGAAAATTATTGGGCCCAATTTGGACATTTCCACTTAGGTGTGTACTTACTTTTGTTGCCAACGGTTTAGACATTAATGGCTGTGTGCAAGTTATTTTGAGGGGACAGCGAATTTACACTGTTATACAGGCTGTGCACTCACTACATTATATTGTAGCAAAGTGTCATTTCTTCAGTGTTGTCACATGAAAAGATATAATAAAATATTTACAAAAATGTGAGGCGTGTACTCACATTTGTGAGAATATATAATGATATTTATATATTGGGTAAGGAGTGGATTTATAAGAATATAAGAGACACATTCGAAAATTAGAAATATTATTACCAAAAATTAATAACAAAGCTGAATTAAAGCCCCTAGGAACACAAGTACAAAGAGTTAGAATCCAAAAGGTTTCTCTTTTTTGTTTCTTTATTATTTTTCTGTTTCACTACATACCGCTTAGCAGTTAGAGCCCAGCCCAGTGTTTTACTATAACCAGATGTCTGTTTGTTTGAGCTCAGCCCAAGAGTTTTAATCATAATTCTTCGGTTAAACACATTGTGGTTCCATGGAAAATCCAATCTGATCTACAAAATAATTCACATAAATACATCTACCAAGACTCCAAATTGTAATAAACATATTAAAGGGACATTAAACTGCATGGTTTACCCTAGAATGGTTACTGCTCACTATGTTATTGCATTATATACTGTTGTTATTGCATTATTTTGTTATATGTGTTATTTTCAAATCTGTTCTCTTGTTTTAATAGCTTAACAGGTGCCATATACTTAAGCTCCTCCTCTTCGTACTGGGCACCACCATCTTGGAGCTCAGGTATTCACAGCCTGTGACATAAGATGTACATACTCACAGATCAGTAATATTGCATTTATTTATTTTTTACAGCTGTATAATGGGAGGTTAGGGTGCATGATATTATTATGGAGTGATTATTGAAAACATGATACCCAAATGTTGAAGCACTTGAAAGTGATACCGCATAGCTGTAAAAAGCTGACTAGAAAATATCACCTGAATCTCTAGGTAAAAAAGGAAGATATTTACACCGAAATTTCCTAAGTATTTTCTCACACCCCATTGTAAAGATATACTAGTCCCAGGACTTGCAAGCGAGTCTGCATCTGGCATGTGCAGGCATGTTATTTCCCTATTCAGTTTAAGGAAAGTTACTATGGAATCTCATGAGATGTCAGTGAAATCTCATGAGATCACAGCATAGCATAGCATGAACTCAGCACTGCTGATTGGCCATTGTCGCTTTTTTTCCAGCTTGCAGCTGGACAGTAGCTGAAGTATAACTTTTACCAGAGCACTCTTATCTTCCTTTTTTACATAGAGATGCTCAGGTGATATTTTCTTGTCAGCTTTTTACAGTTATGCTGCATAACTTTCAAGTGATTTAGGATATGGGTATTATGCCCTTTAAATATATTAAGTATAAATGTAAAACTGGGTAAAAAATGCAAAAGTGTAAGCTCACATTATGTATCATGCACACTAACATAAAGCTCATAATACAGCTGTACAATATTAGCTGAACAATATTACTTATCTGTAAGTGTGCACAGCTCCTGTCAACCTGTGAAAATACCTGAACTCCAAGATGGCAGCCCCCAGTACAAAGAGGAGGTGCTTCAGTATCTGGCACCTTTAAACTATTATAACAGGAGAACTGATTTATCAAGAGCTGCAGGAACATGATGAAATACAATAACATACAGGTAGATTATAAGTTTTGCGTTTCGGCTTTTAACGCTGAAAAAAATGGCAATTTCAGCATAATGGCAGTAACGCACTATCGTATCGTTATAGCTATACCACAAGCATTTTATCCTGTAACGCAACGTCCATTACGCACTAAAAAAAAATGACGTTTTTGTGTGGGATTTTCATAGCGCCGGTATTACACGTTGTGCCACAAGGCTTAAATGCTTGCGTTACAGCCTATACCGACGCGATCCATACCGCCATCTGAGACCAGTAGTTATGAATTTTTTTTAAAACAAAAATGTTTCACAAAACTCATAACAAAACTGTTACAAAGCATACTAACACCCATAAACTACCTATTAACCCCTAAACCGCTGCCCTTCTGCACCGCAAACACTATTTAAAACTTATTAACCCCTAATCCGCCACCCGCCCACATTGAGACTATTAAATAAATTTATTAACCCCTAATCTGCCGCTATTAACCCCTAATACATCGCTCCCCGACATCGCCAACACTAAAATAAAGTTATCAACCCTTAAACCTCCTGCCTTTCACATCACTGCCACTAAATAAACCTACTAACCCCTAAACCTCCGGCCTCCCACATCTCTGCAACTAAATAAACCTATTAACCCCTAAACCACCGGCCTCCCACATCACAGCAACTAAATAAACCTATTAACCCCTAAACCGCTGGACCCCACATTGCAAAACACTAAATTAAACTATTAACCCTAAACCTAACACCCCCCCTAACTTTAAATTAAAATTACAATATAACCATATCTAAATAAAGAAAAACTTACCTGTGAAATAAAGATAAACCTAACGTTAAACTATAAAGTAACCTAACCTTACTATTCTAATACCTACACTTATTAACCCGTAATCTGCCGACCGGACCTCGCCGCCACTATAATAAATGTATTAACCCCTAAACCATCATACTCCCGCCTTGCAAACACTATAATAAATTATATTAACCCCTAATCTGCCCTCCCTAACATCGCTGCTACCTACCTACAATTATTAACCCCTAATCTCCCATCCGCAACGTCGCCGCTATTATACTAAAATTATTAACCCCTAAACCTAACTCTAACCCTAACACCCCCCTAACTTAAATATAATTTTAATTAAACAATATAATATTCCTATAATTAAATAAATTATTCCTATTTAAAACTAAATACTTACCTATCAAATAAACCCTAATATAGCTACAATATAACTAATAGTTACATTGTAGCTATTTTAGGATTTATATTTATTTTACAGGCAACTTTGTATTTATTTTAACTAGGTACAATAGCTATTAAATAGTTAATAACTATTTAATAGCTACCTAGTTAAAATAAGTACAAATTACCTGTAAAATAAATCCTAACCTAAGTTACAAATACACCTAACACTACACTATCATTAAATTAATTAAACAAATTAACTACAATTAGCTAAACTAAAATACAATTAAATAAACTATTCTATAATACAAAAAAAACAAAGTTTAAACTAATTACACCTAATCTAAGCCCCCTAATAAAATAAAAAATCCCCCAAAATAAAAAATGCCCTACCCTATTCTAAATTACAAAAAAAAAAATTCAATCTTCATCCCTTAAAGGAACCTTCATTTGTCGGGAAGTCGTCGGTTGAAGAGGATGGCTCCGCGTCGGCTCCTTTGAATATGGCTCTGCTCCGGATGGATGAAGATTGAAGACG
Source organism: Bombina bombina (assembly GCF_027579735.1). NCBI lineage: Eukaryota > Metazoa > Chordata > Amphibia > Anura > Bombinatoridae > Bombina > Bombina bombina. The sequence continues at coordinate 590,042,772 of NC_069503.1, read as the reverse complement.
CCGCCTGGATGAAGACTTCTACCAGATGAAGGACCTTCTCTGCGCACCTTGGATGAAGAATTTGGCTCAGCTGGGTGAAGACGACTCAAGGTAGGATGATCTTCAGGGGGTTAGCGATAGGTTTTTTAAAGGGGGGTTTGGGTGGGTTAGAGTAGGGGTATGTGGGTGGTGGGTTGTAATGTTGGGGGGTATTGTATTTTTTTTACAGGTAAAAGAGCTGATTACTTTGGGGCAATGCCCCCGCAAAAAGCCCTTTTAAGGGCTGGTAAAAGAGCTGATTACTTTTGTAATTTAGAATAGGGTAGGGCATTTTTTTATTTTATAAGGGGGCTTAGATTAGGTGTAATTAGTACTTCTTGTAAAAAAAAATTATTTTTTGTAATTTAGTGTTTGTTTTTTTGTATTATAGAATAGTTTATTTAATTGTATTTTAGTTTAGCTAATTGTAGTTAATTTATTTAATTAATTTAATGATAGTGTAGTGTTAGGTGTATTTGTAACTTAGGTTAGGATTTATTTTACAGGTAATTTTGTACTAATTTTAATTAGGTAGCTATTAAATAGTTAATAACTATTTAATAGCTATTATACCTAGTTAAAATAAATACAAAGTTGCCTGTAAAATAAATATAAATCCTAAAATAGCTACAATGTAACTATTGGTTATATTGTAGCTATATTAGGGTTTATTTGATAGGTATTTAGTTTTAAATAGGAATCATTTATTTAATTATAGGAATATTATTTCGTTTAATTAAAATTATATTTTACGTTAGGGGGGTGTTAGGGGGGTGTTAATATTAGTATAGTAGCGGCTACGTTGCGGGCGGGAGATTAGGGGTTAATAGTTGTAGGTAGGTGGCGGCAATGTTAGGGAGGGCAGATTAGGGGTTAAAATAATTTATTATAGTGTTTGCGAGGCGGGAGTGCGTCGGTTTAGGGGTTAATACATTTATTATAGTGGCGGCGAGGTCCAGTCGGCAGATTAGGGGTTAATAAGTGTAGGTAAGGTAGCGGCGACGTTGGGGGGGGCAGATTAGGGGGTAATAAATATAATATAGGTGTCGGCGATGTTAGGGGCAGCAGATTAGGGGTTCATAGGGATAATGTAGGATGCAGTGTTTTTTCCAGCCAGCTCAGCCCCATTGTCTCCTATGGGGATATCGTGCACAAGCACGTTTTTCAAGCTTACCGCTACCGTAGGCAACGCTGGTATTGAGAGTTGAAGGGAAGGTAAATTATGCTCTACACTCCCTTTTCTGAGCCTAACGCAGCCACTCAGACAACTCTAAATACCAGCGTTGTCTTAAGGGTGAGCTGGAAAAAAAGCAGCGCTAGCTACGCGGGTCTTTACCGACAAAACTCTAAATCTAGACCCTAGTTTGTTTAAAACAAACTTAAATCTAATGGAATCTAGATGTGTTTTATGGAAAATACTTGGATCTTGGTGTAAATTAGATATGGATTCGGGTTTCTGTTAAAAGAACTGACATCAGATTCAATCCATATGATTTTTTTTAAAAAATGTATTTTGCAGGTTATGGATGTAATTTCTTAAAACTGGCATGTACTCGCATGTTGGTATAGATAAGACGGGGATCCTAGACCCTAGATCTGGGTCTGTTTTTGCCTAAAGGAACTTTGCATCCTTACGGTCTAGGGCCTCTAGTTATTAAGGTCTGGTGGACCTGATCCGACACTGCGGATCAGGTCCGCCAGACCTCGCTGAATACAGCAAGCAATACGCTCGCAGTATTCAGCATTGCACCAGCAGCTCACAAGAGCTGCTGGTGCAACCCCGCCCCCTGCAGACTCGCGGCCAATAAGCCGCCAGCAGGGGGGTGTCAATCAACCCGATCGTACTCTATCGGGTTGATTTCCGGCGATGTCTGTCCCCCTGCTCAGAGCAGGCGGACAGGTTATGGAGCAGCGGTCTTTGTGACCTCTGCTTCATAACTGCTGTTTCTGGCGAGTCTAAAGACTCGCCAGAAACAGAGGCTATCAAGCTCCTTACGGAGCTTGATAACTAGAGGCCTAGGTATGTTTGTTTGGAAAAGGAATTTGATTTAGATGTCCTTGTCTATGATAGATTCAATAAGATCCAAGGTTTTAGTAAAGAAAAAAAACCTGCATGATTATTATTATTATGTTTTTATTTCTTTATTCATAATGTGCAAACATCTGCATATATTATGCAGAATATAGCAATATTAGGCATTTAACAGCCAAAATGTTTCTTTTGTGAATTAGATAGAGCATACAATTTTGAAAAAGTTTCCAATTTATTTCTACAAAAAAATTTGCTTTGTTCCCATGATTATATATATACCTTTGTGAAGAGGTAAATGTCAGGAGCACTATATGGCAGGAAATATTGCAGCCATCTAGTACTCTTGCAAATAAATAACATTCTTGAAATGTTGCTACCATATAGTGCTCCAGAAATGAGGCAAGCTCCTACCCTTACGTACATGCTTTTTAACCAGATACCAAGAGAACAAAGAAAATGTATAATATAAGTAAATTAGAAAGTTGTTTAAAATTGCATGTTCTATTGGAAACAAGACAGATTTTTTTTTTTTTTTGGAGGGGGGGGTTGAAATCCCTTAAAATAGCACTGAAAATGTTCATTGCATTATATTCAGAGACAGACATTATTCCAATGGATCACAGATCCAAAGATCAAAACACATTAACCCCTTAATGACCGCAGCACTTTTCCATTTTCTGTCCGTTTGGGACCAAGGCTATTTTTACATTTCTGCGGTGTTTGTGTTTAGCTGTAATTTCCCTCTTACTCATTTACTGTACCCACACATATTATATACCGTTTTTCTCGCCATTAAATGGACTTTCTAAAGATACCATTATTTTCATCATATCTTATAATTTACTATTAAAAAATTATAAAATATGAGGAAAAAATGGAAAAAAACACACTTTTTCTAACTTTGAACACACTTTTTCTAACTTTGACCCCCAAAATTTGTTACACACCTACAACCACCAAAAAACACTCGTGCTAAATAGTTTCTAAATTTTGTCCTGAGTTTAGAAATACCCAATGTTTACATGTTCTTTGCTTTTTTTGCAAGTTATAGGGCCATAAATACAAATAGCACTTTGCTATTTCCAAACCATTATTTATCAAAATTAGCGCTAGTTACATTAGAACACTAATATCTTTTAGGAATCCCTGAATATCCATTGACATGTATATATTTTTTTTCAAAGACATCCCAAAGTATTGATCTAGGCCCATTTTGGTATATTTCATGCCACTATTTCACCGCCAAATGCGATCAAATAAAAAAAATTGTTCACTTTTTCACAAATTTTTTCACAAACTTTAGGTTTCTCACTGAAATTATTTACAAACAACTTATGCAATTATAGCATAAATGGTTGTAAATGCTTCTCTGGGATCCCCTTTGTTCAGAAATAGCAGACATATATGGCTTTGGCTTTGCTTTTTGGTAATTAGAAGGCTGCTAAATGCCACTGCGCACAATACGTGTATTATGCCCAGCATTGAAGGGGTTAATTAGGGAGCATGTAGGGAGCTTCTAGGGTTAATTTTAGCTTTAGTGTAGTGTAGTAGACAACCCCAAGTATTGATCTAGGCCCATTTTGGTATATTTCATGCCACCATTTCACCGCCAAATGCGATCAAAGTAAAAAAAAACGTTAATTTTTTCAAAATTTTAGGTTTCTCACTGAAATTATTTACAAACAGCTTGTGCAATTATGGCACAAATGGTTGTAAATGCTTCTCTGGGATGCCCTTTGTTCAGAAATAGCAGACATATATGACTTTGGCGTTGCTTTTTGGTAATTAGAAAGTCGCTAAATGCTGCTGCGCATCACACGTGTATTATGGCTAGCAGTGAAGGGGTTAATTAGGTAGTTTGTAGGGAGCTTGCAGGGTTAATTTTAGCTTTAGTGTAGAGATCAGCCTCCCACCTGACACATCCCACCCCCTGATCCCTCCCAAACAGCTCCCTTCTCTCCCCCACCCCACAATTGTCCCCGCCATCTTAAGTACTGGCAGAAAGTCTGCCAGTACTAAAATAAAAGTTTTTTGTTTTTTTTTTAAGAAAAAATAAAAAAGCATATTTACATATGCTGTGTTTAGGATCCCCCCTTAACCCCCAACCTCCCTGATCCCCCCCAAAACAGCTCTCTAAGCCTCCCTCTCAGCCTTATTGGGGGCCATCTTGGGTACTAGCAACTGTCTGCCAGTACCCAGTTTGAACAATCAAATGTGTATTTTTTATTTTTTTTTTATTTTTTTTCTGCAGTGTAGCTCAATCCCCCCACGGACCAACCCCCACCACCTAAATCACACCTAAGGTTTTTTTTTTAAGCATTAAATGTCCCACTTTTATTTTGTTTTGGGACACATTTTTTCCGTAGTGTAGCGGTTCCCACCCGCTCCCTCCCCGTGCACGCGCCCGCCCCGCCCCCTCGTGCAGGTGCGCGCGCCCGCGCGCGCCCCCGCGCGCCCCCGCGCCCCCGGACTTACCCGCCCACGATCCCGCCCCCCTCCACATGACCAGGGCCATCGATGGCCGCCACCCACCTCCCACACCAGCTCCCACCCACCAACGATACCGGCCATCGATGTCCGGTGCAGAGAGGGCCACAGAGTGGCTCTCTCTGCATCGGATGGCCGTAAAAGGTTATTGCAGGATGCCTCCATATCGAGGCATCACTGCAATAACCGGAAAGCAGCTGGAAGCGAGCAGGATCGCTTCCAGCTGCTTTCCACACCGAGGACGTGCAGGGTACGTCATCAGGCGTTTACTGCCTTTTTTCTGAGGACGTACCCTGTACGTCCTCGGTCGTTAAGGGGTTAATTATCTTCAGTAGCTAAGATTGACCTTGGCAAATGCATTTATATATTTTATTTGTTAATGACATCTAGTAAGCGGTTTTGCCGCCAGTGGGTAAGATCTGCATCAATTTATAAATGATATAAAATCAGTGAATATGAATGACCACCAGTTACTTTAAATCTCTATGATATCACAAGCTGTAACCAATGTTTGACTCTGTTACAATATGATAGAATATATCTGTAATATTATAATTTGTTTTCACTCAGCAAGTTCCCGCAAATGTCTTCTCAGTTCTTACCAGGACTGTGTGAAACACAAACCTTATTCATAAGGCCCTATATAAATCATTCTTTAAAAGTAAATGGAACAGCGCTTTATCAAAGAGTTATCAGTAGCGGTCTGTTTTTCCATACAATAGACACAGCAAAGACAGACCTGTGGGCCCAAAAGCTTCTGATGTGTTTTGGACTAGTCCATAATTATAGACTAAAGTCAAAGAAGCAGTTAAAGAGACAGTATACACTCATTTTCATATAACTGCATGTAAAAGACACTACTATAAAGAATAATATGCACAGATACTGATATAAAAATCCAGTATAAAACCGTTTATAAACTTACTTAGAAGCTTCCAGTTTAGCTCTGTTTAAAAGGTTACTAAAACACCCACAGCAAGTGGGAAATAACAGACCCCCCCACCTTCCTTTTTATATGAATAGACCATTTACACAAACAGAATCAAGCTGGAGTGGGTATACGTTGGTATTCTCCTAAAACTTTGGGGCTTGGTTAGGAGTCTGAAAATCAGAGCAATGTTATTTAAAAATAAGCAAAACTATCCATTTTTTAAAAAACAACAACTTTATGGGCTATATAAATAGATCATCTACAAAACATGTATGCAAAGAAAAAACAAGTGTACAAGGACCCTTTAATATATGATATTGAACCCATATTGGTTGTACTTCAACTCAAAAATAACTCATAAAAATACTGATATTCATAGCCATTAATCACTACCTTAGACTTCACCAACTAGGGGCCAGATTACGAGTGGCACGCTAACTGTTTGCACAAGTGATATTGGGTTTACCGTAGTTGTTTGCGAGTGTCGGAAGGAGTGCTCATATTAAAAGTTGAAAGTATATGTGTTAGAATGATTACCACGATGTCAGAGCTCTGGTTAACTGTTATGTGAGTCAAAAAAGTGTTTAAAACACATCAAAAATACATTTAACAGTACAGTTACACTCATAATAACACTATCTGATAAAAATGATTTACAGACATATATACACATATAAACACATACATACACATGTACACACACATATATATATATATATATATATATATATATATATATATATATATATATATATATATATATATATATATATAGTGCATTGGAGCCCTTTGCAGTTAAGTAGATGAAAACATGTATAATACTTTTTATTAAGAAACATGCAGGCAGAACAATAGCATAATCTGAATCCAATAAAGTTGTCAGAAGAGCAAGAAGGCAGCAATGTGCAGGCAGGAACCAAACTAAATTATAATCCAAAAAAAGTTGTCCGGAAAACGCAGGAATTAGCAACAGCCAAAAATCACAGGGAAAATCCATAAAGCGTCAAAAGGTCAAGCAGAAGATGACACTGGTCAGAAAAACATCGAAAAACACACCCAGAAACTAATATCAATCTACAATCCAAATGGCCACCAAAATCCACAATAAATAGAGGTGAATGCAGAAAAATGGGAAGCGACAGCACAAAATGAGGCAGCCAGCCCATTCATAAATCAAGTTCGATTACCATGGCAGTAAAAAAGGATCCATCACATGACAGATATTGATAGAACAAGATTTGGCTTTCTCATCATTCATGCAATCTATTTATATTCAAGTGTAGTTGGAGAGTAGTGGAGAACATTATAGTAGGAGTAGAACAAGTAGTAGACAATATGCAGGGGTGGCCATGCCCCCCAAGCCCCCTTGTAGTGATGCCATTGGCTGGAAGAACTCAGCTTCATTGTATGCGGAGAGCTCCTCTCTGTAGTGAAGAAGGTGTAGGAGTGATGAATTGACCTCTTCCATGTTCCGCTGCAAATCATCTGCTGTTGCAGGGAAGGGTGATTGCTTAAGAGTTCAAGCATTGTCTGTTCAGCTGCCAAGCACCCCTGTGCACACACATATGACAACTGCACCAATATTAATGAAAACTGGCACACAGGATTATTTAGCATTTTTATAGCATGTATAATAATTTCAATAATTTTTATTAATATTTTTTAATTATTTTATATCTAATATTTCAATAACACGTATTGAAGTTAGCAATTCTTAATGCGTGCTAACCCGACACTATGACCTAAATTGCAAATCCCAAAGCACTTTACGCATATTTTATATTCCTATGTTCTTCACATAGAATTTGTTTTTAATTTTTATTATCAAATCTATATTTCTATTTCTATATATATTTCTAAACATCAAATTTACATAATGTTGGATGACACTAGAAAGCAGTATCACTAAACAGATACAAATGCTACTTGCCATCGATCACCTAAATAAGAGTCCACAGGACAATCCTGATCTCCAAATAGTACCATAGCACACCGCAAAGCAGGGGCTGTGTGTCGGAATGGACATTATACACAAATACCGCCGACGGGCGGAGATATAAGCAATAGAGGATACACGCTACTTCACCACCACGCGGCCGCCATTTTATTGCCTGGAAACTCCTACGCAGCACTGAAATAGTGTCCCACAACACAAACGGCATCCATTGGAGATGACTGACTTCAAATTCACAGAAGGTGAGACCTCCAGCACCCCACACTTCACATGATTTCAGCGAACTGCTCCAGTGGCGGACACACCTAATCCACCTCATATATCAACCGCACAAGGAGTGAAGGGGGACCTCATCGAACACAAGCACCAGGATAACAGATCTGATAAACAAGCCTCACAGAGCCTCTCATTAAACGACTAGCTCTCTTACATGCACATACTGGCCTGATTGTCAGTTGTAAGCAGCAACCTGTATTTGAATAAATAATATAGGAGATTTATATAGGGGATCACTCACCTCTTTCATATAACATATCTCCAGAGAGACACACCCACCTGACACCGCAGTGTGACTAGGCCCAACAAGTACACAAAGCTAAAAACTACTCATGGGCATGACCACGAATAGATCAGTCACTACATCGTTGCAGACTTTTATTTATCTATAACAACAGACCCTAAAAGGCTCCATAGATCTCACACAATGGGGTCTAAACTAAATTCATTCTTTAAAATGCTCAAACCCACAACTATAACCACAGATCCTCAATCCTATCCTTCATCCTCGAGTGACCAAACCTCTTCACCGGAGAACAATAGCCTCCTTACCAGAGCAGATTTATACTTCCTACCCACCAAAACAGATTTTGCCTCCTTCTTGACAAAAGTAGGCAAAATGATAAAGAAAAAGGCCTTTCTAAAGTCAAGCAAGAAGTTTCAGCCCTTGGCAACATAGTTTTGGAGCTGGAGGACGGAGCGGAAGAGCTCTTTAACACCACAGACAAGCTCACACAACAACTTCAACATCAATGCTCCACTATCAACCAGATGCAATCCCAGATAGAGGATCTAGACAACAGAGGTAGGAGGCAGAACCTCAGAATTAGAGGTATACCTGAAGCAATCCTGCCAGGACAACTCAGACTACCTACAAAAATTCTTATTAGAAGACCTATCTCACAAAGACATTTCATTAGACATGACCCACAGGGCCCTACGACCAAAGCCACTGGATAAGGCGCCACCAAGAGACATTGTTTTCAAATGTCACAAATTTCAAGAGAAGGAGCAGATCATGGCGGCAGCCAGAAAAATAGCCTCATTACCTTCAATAACTCCAGCCCTTCAAATCTTTGCAGATCTAAGCCCACTAAACACAAGGAAGCACACTATCTGACTTTACACCTGAAAGATTTGGGGATCCCTTACAGCTGGGAGTTTCCATTTTGCATCAGAGTGGTAAAAGATGGCCAAACAATCATCTACAGGGAACAAGATGACATTGAGGACTTTTGCAACAAATTGAATATCCCTCAACCCTCGCTACCTAAGCTATCTGAGATACACTCATCCCCTCATGATCCTCCCGCAACATCCAAATCCAGAGGGCCACCCTGGCAGACGGTCCCTCGAAAGAAGAGGAATACTTCCACTACCTTTACACCTACCCCTCCAGCTTCATCAGACCCTACTTAAAAGTTTGATCAACTCCTCTGACAGGCCTTAACCTAGAGGCGTGTTCATTACTCTCAATTCTAAAGAGCTAATTTTTAGCTTTTCTTTCAGATACTTTTCTTTATCTGTAGACTATACAGGTTCATACCTTTTGTCTAAACCTGATCCTGCCATATTGTGGTTCTTATAAATGATTTCCATTTCAAAGATGGGACAACTGTTTAGCTATTACCCTCTGATTCCCCATTCTATTATGGAGAATCCCAATTTGTTGGTGACTGGGCATCAAAGTCACCACGTTTGTTCTAAATGTTATATTTTGATGGTTGTAAAATTGTTGTTTTTGTTTATATTTTATGACACGTATTGTATCTTTTTCAGACCAAGAGGCCCGGATGGGCTTCAGCAATATCCCTTTACCACCTTTCACCTTTCCCTTCTCCCTAACTTTTCCCCCCAGAGGAGATGGAGGATTTCCCTCTTAGACTATTTGCCAGACACCCAGGTAAGCCTTCAGAATACACCTTCACAAATCATCATACACCATATCATTAGACTCCACAACAGACCTCAGACCCTCATGACATAAAATGGCTAAGCACAAAATAACTATTATATCACAAAACACCTAAGGTCTGAACTCGCCCAAAAAGCGCTCAGTTGCACTCAACTGGTTTTGCAAACAAAAAGGAGATGTGATTATGGTACAAGAAACCCAGTTTGCACAATCGACAGAACCAAGATTTTCTAGTAAGTAATTCGCCTTAGATTACTTTAATTTGGCAAACCAGAAAAGATGCGGGGTGGGAGTCCTCCTTAGCAGAAATATGCCTTTCCAACTACTAGACAAGATCACTGATAGAGAAGGAAGAATACTCATATTAGTTGGACTACTATTTCACAGACCAATTACGCTAGTAAACATTTACGCCCCTAATACTAAACAAGCTACCTTCATCAAAAGAGTAACCACCCTCATACAGGAACATAGAAAAGGCACACTCAATATAGGCAGGGACTTTAACGCTGTAATAGACCCCATGTTAGAACTCTCTTCATCACATCCTACTACCCCCCTGAGAATGAAAAACACCATATGCACATGCATTAAAAAATTAGGAGTAGTAGACTCATGGCGTACACAACACCCACTCCATCAAAACTACACCTTTTATTCCTTTCCCTGGTCAGCTTATTCATGCATCGATTATCTCTTCATAGATCAAGCTAATTTATCACTTCTCACAAACACGGATATCAGACAAGTAACATTGTCAGACCACGCCATGATATCATTATCCATGGAATGGCCTGATGCTCCCATAACTCCCTATCATTAGAGAATGGATGACTCTATTTTGCATGACCAAATCACTACAAATGTTTTTACTAACTGATTACAAGAATACCTCTTACTGAACACCCCCTCAACATCCTCCCCACATATCCTTTGGGAAGCCCACAAGGCGGTCATTAGGGGGGAATTTATTAAACTGAAAGCTGCTTGTGCCAAAAAAAACAGGGTGCAAACTCAATCAATCCTTAAGTCCATTCATGAGCTAGAAATCTAACACAAAAACAACCCATTAGACTCTATCACCTTGAAACTACTATTGTCCTCCAGAGCTGAACTTAACTCAATGCTTCAGAAGGAGGCACAGAGAATGGCCCTACTCCTCAGGAAAAGCTTCTTTTGCGAAGGCAACAAGGCGGGTTAAATGTTAGCAAAAGCACTCAAACAAGAATCGCAAATTAACTATATACACAGCTTACAAAATCCAGATGATTCTCTAATTCAAGACAATAAACAAATAGCCGATAAATTTAGCAGTTATTACACCAATCTTTATAATTTACTGGTACCCCAAATAGAGGAAACCACTAGACATGTTTCAGACTATATTACAGCAGCAAATTTAGACCCCATTTTCAATGACAAAGCAAAAGCGTTAGAAGACCCTATCACACTTACTGAAATTATGTCAGCCATTAACAAACTGCCTAATGGCAACAGTCCGGGACCTGACGGCTTCACAAATAGCTATTATAAGACATTTAAGGACATAATAGCCCCCTATCTTTTGACACTGTTTCATTCACTACATGAAGACCTCCCATTATCACCCGCCTCCTTGGAAGCTCACATTTCTGTAATTCTAAAGGAAGGAAAACCACCCTAATGACGTTAAGAGTTACAGACCAATTTCACTCCTTAACTCAGACATTAAAATTTTAGGGAAAATAATAGCTAATAGAATGAATAAAGTTTTGGCTGAAGTTATATATACTAATCAAGAAGGTTTCGTCCCTTATAGGGAGGTCAGGGACAATATGACCCGAGCTATAACCCTCATCTCACATGCACACCATTCCCACTAAAAATCAGTTGTTATCACTACAGACGCGGAAAAAGTGTTTGATCGTGTTAATTGGCTTTTTCTAAATATCACACTAAAAGCATTTGGTTTTGGACCAAACATGATAAAACGCATATTTAGTCTTTACTACAATCCCTCAGTTAAAGTCAAAGCTAACGACACCCTTTCATCCCCATTCACAGTAATCAGAAACGGCACATGCCCCCTCTCCCCTACTCTGTCCGCTATATAATTATGGAAGTCCTAGCAGCCCATGTACGCAGCAACCAAGAAATTGAAGGCATTAGAGTAGGTCAACATGATTGCAAAATTGCCCTCTATGCAGATGATGTACTTTTCTTTATCACATCTCCTAAAACTTCCATCCCTGCCATACTCACCGAACTGCAGACTGTCAGACTTCACTCAAATTTATAAAAAAATAATTAATTTGCAGAAATCAGAAAATGCTGAACATCAACCTACCCCACTCTGAATTTACTTTATTAAAAGAGATTTGCCCACTCAAACAACAGGATATATCCATCAGATACCTAGGGACCAACATTACTTATAATAATTCCATATTGTTTAAACACAATTTCATAAAGGCCCCAGGCCAAAACGCTTAGATTTGCACATTACAATCGTGACCCAGCTATCTGAACAATATACTCAAGGTTCTCGGAACCCATACATCTGCACTTGAACCACTCAAGCTATATACTAGCGGCTCTTGGAAACTGCACAACTGTGTTTGAGCTAACCAGACTGTATAACAACATTGCCTGGAACCTCTGTTCAATTGGAAATCTCACTCACTCTTGCGGATCCACAATTATCCAGATCGTCTGGATCGTATCACCTTATAAAGGTCTGAAAATTACAGTGATACTCATTTGGTCCACTAGCTATTACTAATAGCACCCAGGATACAATCTGAACATTACCGTTATTGCAAATAGCCCCTTGGACCCTTCTTTCATCTATCCTCCATCATGGAATTAAATTAACGGCACTTCAAGAATTCTGCTCAAGACAAGCATAAAGGCTGAGCGGATTTGACCTATCAGATTTCATCTCTGATTCCACTGTCGGTGCTGTCACAGCACATGTGACCCGGAAGGATATAACGAACACAGTTCGCCCTCATTGTGAATCACATACAGCCAGAAACAGCAGCACAAAATACGCCATTACAGGTACTTTATTTACAGGTTGTCCTGACGAAAACGGTTTGTTTCTACCCACTGTTTTAGCCCCTCGGCTACTATCTAAAGGATCCCTATACCAAGGTCTACATTGTGATTCATATACAACCACATTTCTACGGCGTAAAACGCCACCACAGGTACTATATTTACTAACATCCCTGACAAAAAGTATCTTTGCTTACTCTTTAGCCCCTTGGCTATTTATTACGGGATCCCTATATCAAGGTCTACACATTTCTGTTTATCAGTCACCTTTTTTTGCAAATATTGACTGTATATTTTTTATATCCACTGCAGTGAGATAACTTATAGATTTTTTAAATACCATCTTTTGAGCTCATATTTAGTTTTTCATTTTACAGTGTCTTACGATCACGAAATTGCTATTCCGTAACATATGTTATTTGCACTGTATCAGTATTAAGATTGAAAGCTAGATAATTGTATCAAAATCAAAATTGTTTTTATAAGCATATATTGCATTTTAAATATATTTTGTTTATGAACTTGTTTATGAACTTGCTACTGCTAGTCTAATAATAGTAAAGTATTTTAGATCAATGTATGTTCTCAGCCTCATTTATTTTCTTTAAAACAATTTTAGATAATTTCTATTTTTAGTATTGTTAGCCTAGTTGAATTATTCTGATACTTATTGTATATAAAGGTTTTGAGTATACTTTATGCCATATATAACACACGTAGAAGTTTGGAGTATACCGTATACACTCTATTAAAATGACCACACTTCCACAGATTTTATACGTGTTACAAGCACTACCCAAACACATTCCGAACTGGTATATTAATCAATTACAGAGTTCTATAAACACTTTTATTTGGAATAAGGGTAAACCAAGAATAACCAAAACCACCCTTTATAGACCCAATAACACAGGGGGACTCTGTCTTCCAGATATACGATCCTATTATGAGTCAATAGTATTGCAAAGGATCTTAGATTGGCATAGTGCATCAGACACCAAAGCATGGGTCTCAATTGATTCTCACCTCCTGAGAGTACCAAATGCTGGAGCCCTTTGTTGGGTACCTAAAGACAGTAGACCCACTCACTGTACCAATCTATATATACATAAACATTTATTTGACACTTGGGACAAAATTCTCTCTTCCAAGAGAGGTATATCTACAACACGATCACCCATGTTCCTAATCCCTCTCAATGCCGAACTAACAGGAGGACTAGACAATGTTTTTGGGAAAACATTGAACTGGGGTTTTTCCATACCACTAACAAGATTAACAGAACAGGGACTTCTCCTACCCAAGGAACGACTCGTTGAGGTAAGAGGAATTAAATTCTCCTCTTGGATTAAGATAGCCCAACTGAAAAACTTTTTAGCCTCCACACCATATAAAACTGGCCTACTTAGACCACTCCTTCCTTTTGAGATTCATTGCCTAAGAGGAAAAGTGGTGCAGAGCCCCTTATCTCTATCACATAGGCTATTACAGACCCAAGATTCCATAACGCTACCCCCCTGTACAGACAGATGGCAAAAAAACTTAACAACCCAGATTGATAATAAAACGTGGTACAGAATTTTAAACAATACTCGCAAATCCTCAGTTTCTCCACAGATATTAGAGTTAAATCACAAATTACTGATGAGGTGGTACCTTACACCACTGAGGTTGAACACCATTTACCCAAAAGCCTCACAAATGTATTGGAGAGATTGTGGAGAGACTGGGAGTCTGTTGCACATTTGGTGGCAATGCCCTTTAATCTGACCTCTTTGGGAGACAATAGAATCAGACTTTTGTAAAATTCTGAATGAAGAATTCACATTGACTCCTCAATTAGCACTACTAAATGACCTCCTGAGGTTTCCCTGTAAAATAAGACATCTTTTACAGATTGGACTTAATAACGCACATTCCCTGATAGCTAGACAATGGAAATCCAAAACTAATACATCCAGACAATCCTGGTTAGACAGAACTACAGAACTATTATCACTAGAAGAATATGTATACATCAAAAGGAAAAAACTTAATTACTTCCTAGACGTCAAATTTTACTGGGAACAATCCCTAGACACGACTTAGACTTCTGAGAGTATGATCTCTGACCTTTACATATACCAAACTAATGACACCTCGACTCATCTCCGATCTCCTCTGGTTTCCCCCTCCCTTCCCACACCCCCTGCTTTCTTTTTAGGTGGATAACCATGTTATGTTATACGTTTATTCAAACTGTTTTAGATAATTGATTTTCTCATTACAGATATTGGCATCTACTTCTCAAGCCCTCAACCGCAAATACGCTGGAATTCTGCAGCCTATTTGTGGCGAGCCTGATTCCCCTTAGTTATCAAAGCCTACAGACTGGCAAAAGTAGAATTTTGTGACGTAACATACGATCCGCCGGACTCAGTCTGACACAGATCGATGCTTACGTCATTACAGATGTTCCGAATGCAAATTCGGCACAATCTGACTACTTTTGCTAGTTATCAAATTTCTAACAGTTACGCTTGGCACTATTCCGGCCCAGCGTACCTGGTTTTCAATCCGCTGCCCTGGAGGCGGCGGATGCCATAGGAATCAATGGGAGTCTGAAAGCAGCAAAGCTTATGTTCGCTGCGGCACGATATCCCATTGATTCCTATGGTAATGTTTACACCTAACACTCTAACATGTACCCTGAGTCTAAAAACCCCTAATCTGCCACCCCCTGCACCGCTGTCACCTACATTATACTTATTAACCCCTAATCTGCCACCCCCTACACCGCCACCACTATATTAAATTTATTATATGAAAAATAAAACACAATAAGAGATAAATGTCAAACTCCTCAAAAATCTGTACCTGTCAACCAGAAATAGTTTTAGTCAAAAATAAGAAATATATATTTGAGAAGCGCTAATAAGTAAGCTAAAGACACTAATTAAAATGCTAGAGTGTGGATAACTCTCAATAAGTCCTATTTTATATTCTTATACTACCTATATGCTGGATTAGAAAATTATACTGCATATATAGCGGCACATGAAGTCTTAATAATTTACAGATATATCCATACGATGTTAATACATCAATTCTAGTATCCAATAATGCTGCAACAATCTATAACACACTGGGTTTTGGACATTAACCGGCTGTTTTTGTATAATCAAACATAAGATAACGGCTGTTATATTTGAATCACTAAAATCGTTAACTCTGACATTCTACTGGCCAGTAGCTGGATACGTAACTCTGAAGGACACTCCCATATTTGAACGGTCACTACAATCAAAGAACAGTATGGTTTTTTAGGTTAATTGGTAATTTTAGTATACAGAGTGCGCACTCTTCTTGTTATTTTAGTTTTATAATAGTTATTACTATAAACATAGGACTATTTATGTGTAATTTTAAGTGTTGACCACTATTAAATGATATATTAATTTTTTACAGTCTTCTATCTACCCTATTTCATTTTTGCTTAGGGACCCATTGTACATTTTTTGTGGCAGCATTATTGGATACTAGAATTGATGTATTAACATCGTATGGATATATCTGTAAATTATTAAGGCTTCATGTGCCCCTATATATGCAGTATAATTTTCTAATCCAGCATATAGGTATTATAAGAATATAAGATAAGACTTTTTGAGAGTTATCCATACTCTAGCATTTTAATTAGTGTCTTTAGCTTACTTATTAGCGCTTCTCAAATACACTGCTCAAAAAAATAAAGGGAACACTTAAACAACACAATGTATCTCCAAGTCAATCACACTTCTGTGAAATCAAACTGTCCACTTAGGAAGCAACACTGAGTGACAATCAATTTCACATGCTGTTGTGCAAATGGGATAGACAACAGGTGGAAATTATAGGCAATTAGCAAGACACCCCCAATAAAGGAGTGGTTCTGCAGGTGGTGACCACAGACCACTTCTCAGTTCCTATGCTTTCTGGCTGATGTTATGGTCACTTTTGAATGCTGGTGGTGCTTGCACTCTAGTGGTAGCATGAGACGGAGTCTACAACCCACACAAGTGGCTCAGGTAGTGCAGCTCATCCAGGATGGCACATCAGTGCGAGCTGTGGCAAGAAGGATTGCTGTGTCTGTCAGCGTAGTGTCCAGAGCATGGAGGCGCTACCAGGAGACAGGCCAGTACATCAGGAGACGTGGAGGAGGCCGTAGGAGGGCAACAACCCAGCAGCAGGACCGCTACCTCCGCCTTTGTGCAAGGAGGAACAGGAGGAGCACTGCCAGAGCCCTGCAAAATGACCTCCAGCAGGCCACAAATGTGCATGTGTCTGCTCAAACGGTCAGAAACAGACTCCATGAGGGTGGTATGAGGACCCAACGTCAACAGGTGGGGGTTGTGCTTACAGTCCAACACCGTGCAGGACGTTTGACATTTGCCAGAGAACACCAAGATTGGCAAATTCGCCACTGGCGCCCTGTGCTCTTCACAGATGAAAGCAGGGGCACACTGAGCACATTTGACAGACGTGACAGTCTGGAGACGCCGTGGAGAACATTCTGCTGCCTGCAACATCCTCCAGCATGGCCAGTTTGGCAGTGGGTCAGTAATGGTGTGGGGTGGCATTTCTTTGAGGGGCCGAACAGCCCTCCATGTGCTCGCCAGAGGTAGCCTGACTGCCATTAGGTATCAAGATGAGATCCTCAGACCCCTTGTGAGACCATATGCTGGTGCGGTTGGCCCTGGGTTCCTCCTACTGCAAGACAATGCTAGACCTCATGTGGCTGGAGTGTGTCAGCAGTTCCTGCAAGATGAAGGCATTGATGCTATGGACTGGCCCTCCCATTCCCCAGACCTGAATCCAATTGAGCACATCTGGGACATCATGTCTCGCTCCATCCACCAACTTCACTTTGCACCACAGACTGTCCAGGAGTTGGTGGATGCTTTAGTCCAGGTCTGGGAGGAGATCCCTCAGGAGACCATCCGCCACCTCATCAGGAGCATGCACAGGCGTTGTAGGGAGGTCATACAGGCACGTGGAGGCCACACACACTACTGAGCCTCATTTTGACTTGTTTTAAGGACATTACATCAAAGTTGGATCTGCCTGTAGTGTGTTTTTCCACTTTAATTTTGAGTGTGACTCCAAATCCAGACCTCCATGGGTAAATTTTGATTTCCATTTTTTAATTTTTGTGTGATTTTGTTGTCAGCACATTCAACTATGTAAAGAACAAAGTATTTAATTAGAATATTTTATTCATTCAGATCTAGGATGTGTTATTTTAGTGTTCCCTTTATTTTTTTGAGCAGTGTATATATTTCTTATTTTTGACTATATTAAATTTATTAACCCCTAAACCTAAGTCTAACCCTAACACCCCCTAACTTAAATATAATTTAAATAAATCTAAATAAATATTCCTATCATTAAATAAATTATTCCTATTTTAAAATAAATACTTACCTATAAAATAAACCCTAAGCTAGCTACAATATAACTAATAGTTACATTGTATCTAGCTTAGGGTTTATTTTTATTTCACAGGCAAGTTTGTATTTATTTTAACTAGGTACAATAGTTATTAAATAGTAATTAACTATTAAATAGTTATTAGGTTAGGTTATTTTTTACAGGTATATTTGTATTTATTTTAGATAGGAAGTTATTAAATAGTTAATAACTATTGTACCTAGTTAAAATAAATACAAACTTGCCTGTAAAATAAAAATAAACCCTAAGTTAGATACAATGTAACTATTAGTTATATTGTAGCTAGCTTAGGGTTTATTTTATAGGTAAGTATTTAGTTTTAAATAGGAATAATTTATTTAATTATATGAATATTTATTTAGATTTATTTAAATTATATTTAAGTTAGTGGGTGTTAGGGTTAGGGTTAGACTTAGGTTTAGGGGTTAATAAATTTAATATAGTGCCGGCGGTGTAGGGGGGGCAGATTAGGGGTTAATAAATATAATGTAGGTGGCGGCGGTGTAGGGGGCGGCAGATTAGGGGTTAATAAATATAATGTAGGTGGCGGCGGTGTAGGGGGCGGCAGATTAGGGGTTAATAAGTATAATGTAGGTGGCGGCGGTGTAGAGGCGGCAGATTAGGGGTTAATAAGTATAATGTAGGTGGTGGTGGGCTCCGTGAGTGGCGGTAGGGGGTAAACAGTATAGTATAGTGTGGGTGTTTAGTGACAGGGTACCGATAAAGCTGGGAAAAAGCCGAAGAGCAGTGAGATTGATGACTGTTAGTTAAAGGGACAGTCTAGTATAAACTAAACTTTCATTATTCAGATAGGACTTTTAATTTTAATCAACTTTCCAATTTACTTTTATCATCAAATTTGCTTTTTTCTCTTGGTATTCTTAGTTTAAACTAAACATAGGTAGGCTCAAATGCTAATTTCTAAGCCTTTGAGGGCTGCCTCTTATCACATGCTTTTTAAATCTCTTTTCAACACAAAGAGACAGAAAGTACATGTGGGCCATATAGATAACACAGTGTTCAGGCACAGGGAGTTATTTAAGATTTAGCACAACACAATGCTAAATGTAAGACAATAGATAATAAACAGTCACAGTCATGTGATCAGGGGGCTGGAAGAAGGTTCCTAGATACAAGGTAATCACAAAGGTAAAAAGTGTATTAATATAACTGTGTTGGTTATGCAAAACTGGGGAATGGGTAATAAAGGGATTATCTATCTTTTAAAACAATAACAATTCTATGGTAGACTGTCCCTTTAACAACAGTCCACTGCTCATCGCCCCATACTTTTTTTTACAGCTTTTTTGGTAACTTTGGAGAACGTATTCAGGTCTGCGGCTGCGATATTAGCAGATCTTAGGCGAGCGTATTGGTGCCGTCAAATGCAAGTAAGTTGACAGCTTGATAAATAGATGCCATTGCATTTACCAGAGACATTGCACATTTTTCCACCCAGTGGCATGGGACAATTGTTTATAACTGAGAAACGTCTTATATTTCATGTCAAACAATCCTATATGTCTTTGATTTTGTGTCTAATAAAAATCAACAAATAAATAAAAAATAATAAAAAAAAAAACTTTATAAAGCAATTATCTTAAAGGTTTTAAGAATAAGGGGTTTGAAGTCTAGGAAATGCAGTTTTCAGTTTTATATTGCAGCACAAGTGGCACAAAGCCAGTCTCTCAGTTTCAAAATGTGCTCAAAGTTTTTGTTTGCGCAGGCTGTAAAAACAAAGATGTTTTAATTGTGAGTAGGAAAAAGAGTGGAGTAAGCCTTTTTATAATACTGCAATTGCATATACAGATATTTTCATGATAACAACAAAAATAAAAAACAACAATAGAAATAATAATAATAATAATAATAATAATAATAATAATAAACATGAAAAAAATGTAATTAAGGGAAATTATAAATGTATTATTTCAAGCAGACCCTTTGCAGGGCACCAAACTTGGCACATAGGGGCCGATTTACTAAGCAGTCAATGCTGCTTATTCAACAGGATACTGAGGCGGCGGACAGCAATCAGCCCGATCAGATACGATCGGGATGATTGACATCCTCTGCTAGCGGCCAATTGACCGCAAATCTGCAGGGGGCGGCATTGCACAAGCATTTCACTAGAAATGCTTGTGCAATGTTAAATGCAGACAGTGTATGCTGTTGGCATTTAGCGATGTCGGCGGGCATGATCCGCTACAGCGGATCTTGTCCGTCTGACACTTAGTAAATTGGCCCTATTAAGGAAAAATGCCCAGACTTCACTCACGACCCACTTCAGTCTCCTTCCACTGTCCACTCCCAGCCCCAATCTTAGCCCGCTCAACTCCACACACCTGCCCTTTCCTGTCCACGGAATATGCACAAACCTGAGCTCAACTGAAACAGTTCGCCTTACATAAAAAATCTATGACTTCACCCACATAGCCTAGACCTTCCAGGCTTAGAAGAAGGTATGCCTTAGGCAAAAGATTTTTTAGAAACCCAAAGCATTTTCCCCAGGTATGCCCAGTAGTGAATCTCTACCTAAAATGGTCACAGAAAACATGCAATCCAATTAGATTTACTTGTCTACTTAAAGGGACATGAAACCCAAAATGTATCTTTCATGATTCAGATAGGGAATACAATTTTAAGCAACATTCCAATTTACCACTATTTTCTAATTTGCTTTATTCTTTAGGTAACCTTTGTTGAAGAAATAGCAATGCACATAGGTGAGCCAATCACACAAGGCATCTATCTATCTGCAGACTCCAATCAGCAGCTACTGAGCCTATTTAGATATGCTTTTCAACAAACTATATCAAGAGAACTAAGCAAATTAGATAATATAAGTAAATTAGAAAGTTGTTTAAAATTGCATGCTTTTTCTAAATCATGAAAGAAAAAAATTGGGTTTCATGTCATTTTAAGTGTAAGGCACACTCAAAAAAGTAAAAAGTGGATTTTTAACTTGCAATAATTTGTACATGTATTTTTTAAAATGTATATTAGTTGTTTAAATATAAAAAAGGGAAACATTCTAATGTACATAAAGTTATGGGCGTGCCATATTGTAACTTAGGTTACCTTTTCTGCTGAGGCCAATTAGGAATGGTTATAAATGTCTTACTAGAGTGTGCAACCAATGACTGCGTGGAATATAGCTGTGTCTGCACTTCCATGTTTAAAGGGACACTGAACCCAAATTTTTTCTTTTGTGATTCACTCCTATTATCAATTTTTCTTCGTTCTCTCGCTATCTTTATTTGAAAAATAAGGCATCTAAGCTATTTTTTAGTTCAGGACCTGGACAGCACTTGTTTATTGGTGGGTGAATTTATCCACCAATCAGCAAGAACAACCCAGGTTGTTCACCAAAAATGGACCGGCATCTAAACTTACATTCTTGCTTTTCAAATAAAGATACCAAGAGAATGAAGAAAAATTGATAATAGGAGTAAATTAGAAAGTTGCTTAAAATTGAATGCTCTATCTGAATCACAAAAGAAAAAATTTGGGTTCAGTGTCCATTTAACATGGATTGGGAAGCCCACAATATTCAGAATTCAATTACAGGAAAGGAGAACAAAATAAATAAAGTATATTGCAACGTTGTTTTACTACATGTAATTAAACAATTTATATTAATATCTAAATATATAACGAGTCTATGACATTTATTTTAAATAGACATCTAATTAGTAGATTTGTTGGTAATAATGCATAGTACATTACAGAACTAGTCTGGCTTTCATTGTTATGTTCACACACTGAAATGTAATAAGAATAATATGAACTAAACTATAAAGAGTGAGACATTTCCTGGAATCATATGAAAAGAAAAAAAAACTATCTTTGAATACAGTATATCTAAGTGGCCTTGAATTGTAACAACTTGTTTGGTTTTTGTGAATGATTCACACAGGGTTTTTTTCCCCAATACCTGAACAATAGATTGTGAATTTAGCTGTGAATTTACTTGTCTACCACTCATTTGCTGCCATGGCTGAAGGCAGTGGCTTTCTCGTGTAAGATCAAAAACAAATATCTACAGTCTACTAGTTGAAGCCAAATTTATTCAGAAGGTTTCAGTTTAACACAGATCTGGGTTTTACTTAATAATTTTCTGACTCAAAATACAAGAAGGGACGATGTCATCTAATTTTAAAGGACCAGTGCATACAGTTGATTTGCATAATCAACAAATGCCTGATAAAAAGGCAATGCAATAGCACTTGGACTGAACTTTAAATGAGTAGTAGATTTTTTTCTTACAATTTTCAATGTTTTGTCTTTTTCCACTTCCACTGCATCATGTGACAGTCATCAGTCAATCACAAATGTATATATGTATATTCTGGGAATTCTTGCACATGCTCAGTAGGTGCTGGTGATTCAAAAAGTGTAAATATAAAAAGACTGTGCACATCTTGTTAATGGAAGTAAATTGGTAAGTTGTTTAAAATTGCATGCTCTATATTAATCATGAATGTTTAATTTTGACTTAAGTGTCCCTTTAAATATATTCAAGTTCAACAAATGTATCACCGACTATTTTATAGCCATTGACTACACTAATTAAGGCAATTTTCTCAAATACTTAAATATAATTCCCCAGATTTGATAATCACAAGGGTAAAAAGTGTATTAATGGGGAATGGGTAATAAAGGGATTATCTATCTTTTTAAACAATAACATTTTTCAAGTAGACTGTCCCTTTAAACTTTCATGATTCAGATAGAGCATGCATATGTATATGGGGTGTTTATAAGGGTTAAATGCATTAGAAAACAGTAGATTCATGGATTATTTGTTGGATTAACAAACAGAATGGACTGGGACACATTTTTAAAACACCATTATAAGTAGCAAAAAATAACTCAGCACACCTCAAATTAAAGAAAATTTTAAATACATTTTATTATAAAGTATCTAAATACAATTCTATAATATGAATCCACAACTTTCAGTCCATCCACACATGCAAAACATTTTCATTCATAAAACAATCAGATTCAACACAGGCGTCCCTGGAAGAATCAACAAAGGCTCTCAGAAACCGCTATTATATCCTAGAAAGTTCATTTAGATGAAGAAATGAACAGTCCCTTAGACATACAGAACTTTCACAGTTATATCCAAATGTATAATCTTTGATGCAATCTATCAGATAAAGTTGCTGTGAGAATTTTTTCTTTTGATTATAAACGTATCCTCTTAAGCATGAGGTTTAAATGACATTTTGAAAGATGTAATCATTCCCTTGTTCAGCATACACCTTTTCATGATAGGTATAAGCACATCTATAGGTTAGTGCAAAATAAAGCAAAAGCCGTTAGTTCATCAAGCATATGTATTAAAGTCAATCTTGTGTTAACTCTCGGTATACTCCAAGGCTCTTTCAAAGTTCCCCTCTTTAAACCACACTTGCAGTCGGGTAATATTCAGCCCGGGTATCAGTGCATAACTATTCTAACAGTTCATGTTGTAACATATGCATAAAGTTTCTATCACTTCCCAGCACTAGTATGTTAGTGAATTAGAGCGTCTCTAATGTGGTGGAAGCCGTGAGTTAAGTCAGCATGTGTATCACCAATCATCTGTATTGCGTCTGATTTAGTATAGAAGCTGG
Organism: Bombina bombina; assembly: GCF_027579735.1. NCBI lineage: Eukaryota > Metazoa > Chordata > Amphibia > Anura > Bombinatoridae > Bombina > Bombina bombina. The sequence goes on along the minus strand of NC_069503.1, from coordinate 590,019,024 downwards.
CCAGTTAGAACATGCATGTTAATTAGCTTTTATAATACTTGCGATTCCATGTCCTTTCGATCAAATGGAGATACTCCCAACATTTATCCACTCGTGCGGACGGGAGAACAAACACCACTTGATTCGGTCTTGTATCCTTATAGAACAACGGCTCTTTCTGTAAACTTTTAGCATCAAAGTCCTTGTATCGACAAGCGGTTTCGTGAGCTGCCTTACACTCCGACGCGCGTTTCGGGACTCCGCCCTTTTTCAAGGAGTATACGTCATCATGGAAACGGCCTCTTTTAGAAGGGCCCAAGCGTGATTCTATTGGTGCATTCACACACACCTATCTAATACGTCACCCATTCAACTCCCATGTGAAACATAAACAATATAACTAAAACTATCTTAAAACAAGCTAAATGTAACAATCTCACTTCGAGAGACTAATGTGTATTGATGCAGCAACGATGCAGCAAAATGACAAGGTCACAACATACCAAAAGAACATATGTAAATGAAAATTCCTTCGTAACCTACATGTTTTTTGTTACTTAAATATGTATAGAAGGGGTTGTTTTTCATTTCAAAAGAACCGATCACCGGACCGGACACACTCCATTATGTGACACGGTGCAACGGAGAGGACACCCTGTAATACAGAGGCGCTGGGCCTAAACGAAACAACGTGTAACGCTGTGCTACTGAGGGTGTTACATGGAGGACAAGTAATTTCTCTAAATGTGAGGACAAGCTTATGGCATCGGAGCCGCTATACAGATCAACAGCAGTGAGTACAATTGCGGGACTATAAAACATGTACTGATATAACGTGGGGGGATCAGGCCCACAAAGAGACTTCCAATCCCAAACAGTGTACAGTAACCCCTAAGTTACATGAGCTCTGTTACCTTGTGCATAACACAGCGGCAACCCTACAAAAATTAGCCACTTATATCAGTCTCTCCCACATGTTATTTCTTCCATAACACTAATGGAACACCCTCATGGCCATCCAACTAGCTGGATTGAAAAGATAATAAGCCGACTTTGAAGCAAACTTTTGCTGAACACAGCAACAGGGCATGAAAATATGATATTCTACTAATAACCTAAACACGTTACACTTTATTTTCCTGATGAGCCTTTTTTACACTTCATTTATGTGTCTGCTTTCCTCCACGTGGCTATTATTTAATCACAAAATGAACATTGCTAAGGAGACACTGACACCTAGTGGATATCACTGACACAACACTCTGGATAAGATGCACAATATACTTGAAGTCTGAGAGCCCACACCCTTTGAATGCTTCTCTGGGGATCCTGGCTATATCTTTTGTGGTGTTTTGACTGCAGACCTTTACGACATAACCTGAAATATATTCAACGCTTGCCAACATGTCCTCTAAAAAACTCACCAAAACGGATAAAATAAATAAACCACCCTCCATGAATCAATATTTTAAAGTAAAAGGAGATAAACTCACAGACTCTCCAACCCAAGGAGATACAGAGGAGGAAGATAATACCACACAGCTACAATCTTCATCAACCAACTCACAACCTCTTACTAGAGGGGACTTTAATCTCCTAGTTTCCAAACAAGATATGTCCAAAAGCTTTAATAAATTGTGGGACAAAATAGATACTATGCACAAATCAGTCTCGGCGAGCCTAGCTGATATTAAACAGGATATAACAGATCTAGGTTCTAGGGTGGAAGTGCTTGAGGAATCCAAAGACACGTTAATGGAAGATGTTGAAACTGTGGTTCACCAAGTATCACAACAAAATCAAACTATCACTGAACTATTAGATAAACTAGAGGATGTAGAAAATAGAAGCAGAAGATGCAATATTAGAATCAAGGGGATCCCAGAAGAAATTAATGCAGAGGATCTTCCAACCTACTTGCAGCAGTTATTCACCACACTAGCAAAGGTGCCACTGGATACTATAGTTGAATTAGAGAGGGCCCATAGGGCACTGAAACCTAAACCTAAGCCGGGAACCCCACCAAGGGACGTGATAGTAGCTTTTTTGCGATTCCCAGAGAAAGAAAAAGTCTTCAGGGCAGCCATGCAGCAAACGCCACTCAAATTCCAGGGTAACATTCTGCAGCTATATCAAGACTTAAGTGTGAGAACACTGCAAAGAAGGAATGCACTATGTCCTCTTACTTCAATGCTACGCAAACAACAAATTAGATATCGATGGGGACATCCTTTTGCTCTTATCATAAATAGAGACAATGTGACATACACAGTGAAGGAACCACAAGACATCCCAGATATCTGTACAGCAATGGGTCTGGAGACCCCAGAACAACCAACACTGTCCACTGGAGGAGAAGAAGGTGCTACTCTACCTCATCAAGGAAAATCACAGAGACCTAGGTGGAATAAAGCCTCAAAAAAATCCATCAAGAATAGATGAGTTCCATTGGCCCATGGAGTGTTGCTGATCCCTTGACTACCCATGTGGAGACAGGGGAGGATATGGAGAGTTTCAGGCTTGAGTGCCTTCCGCTATATGGATCCCTTGGTTGAGATCTGTGACTGACTTAGCGGTGGATCTCATAAAACCACCTTACTCCACCTGTGGAACTTTTGAAAATAGGGATTAAGGGACATATATACGAAAAGAGCTTAGTTAAATGTATATGTTATTTAGAAGAATGCCTTATAGCGCAACCATGTAGATTGGGGGTTAGTTGCAAAGTTGATGTTGAGACACAGCCTTACAGGGGATAGTTGTGGGTTAGCTCCTCTCTACATTAGAAAGTTATGATGTGATAGTTAACTGTCTCACAATTATAAGTTTATGACCCCTTCACTCTTCAATAGTTTGATATATGATGGGATCAATAAGTTGTTAAACAAATTTATAGAAGATTTAGATATTTTGACTGCTCTCAATAGGGTCTAGATTAAAATAGATGGGAGAGATATGTATCTCTGAATTCTCCCAAATTTACTTATATTTTCTTAGTATAACTCATGTTTATTCTAATGTATTTGTTTCTTGTTACTTTTTTTTTTATATATACTAACTACTATCTTTCTCTTCCTATAGATGCCATTAATACTAATCGAATTTCTTTCATAGGGAATGTTTGTTGGCTTCCTCCCATTGGGTATTCTCCCCCTGACGGCCGATGGACTCCTACTCTAATCACTCAAGGTACACCATCCTCTGACATGTTACATACTCAGTTACCTTACATAAATAAAAACAACATGACGATAGCAATACCAGGGGCTATTGAAAAGTTCAACCCCCTATGCAACACTTATAGAGAATACAACTATGACATCACCTAATATTATATTGATATCTCACAATGTCAGAGGTTTAAACACCGACATTAAACGTAGGAAAGCAATGGCTCAGTATCATCAGTTAGGTGCAAATGTTATATATCTCCAGGAGACACACTTCGAGAAAAATCACATCCCAAAGTATTGGTCACGCCAGTTTCCTACACACTTCCACTCAACAACCACTAGTAAGAAAAGAGGAGTATCCATTTTATTCCACGCCTCGTTAAACCTGGTAGTGGTTGACAAATTAATAGATCGAGAAGGTAGATACCTAATAATTAGGGGACAAATTCAGGGCGTAGAGATTGTTTTTTGTAATGTCTACGCCCCAAATGAAAAGCAGGAACAGTTCTTTTCTCACATCTCTGATCTCTTGACGACATGGAACCACACTAGGCTGGTCCTGGCGGGGGATTTTAATGTTTCATTACAGACCCAAATGACACTAGTTAATGCTGGCCTCACCCTCTCTCAGATTAAGAATAATACTAAGACTAAAAAAATATTATCTACACTAGCAGGCCATAATGTGTTAGATACATGGAAAACACTTTATGGTAACACATCCGATCACACATACTATTCTGCAGCACACAAAAAATATTTTAAATTAGATTATATTTTCCTGAGCCAAGTTATGGTCTCAAACCTGGTCTCTTCTACTATTAGTCCATGTGTTTGGTCCGACCATTCAATTATATCGGTGAGACTTAAGGGCTTCGCCACTCCCAATAGACAAAAAAGTTGGACTTATGACCCTCTCCTCCTTAAAGACCCTCTACATAAAGAAAATATTTTCCAAAGTTTATTAGAATACTGGCAAATCAATGTGGACTCAACTAGTAACCCAACTATACCATGGGCGGCTCATAAACCCTACATGAGGGGATTACTAATCAAATTAAAATCACACATTAATGCACAAAATCGAAATAACTTCAATAAATTACAGACTGAAATACAATACCTAGAAAAGAGACATAGAGAGACTGGATCACTTGACTTACTGAAAACCTTAACACAAAAACGTCAATCTTTAGATTTGATTTTACAAAAAGAATCTATTCGGGCCCAACAGAGACTCAAGACTAATTATTTTATCTTTGCCAACAAGCCAGATAAGTATCTAGCAAATAAGATTAGAGACAGGATTAAGGATATATCGATCCCAAGTATACGCACCCCTAAGGGAGGTTTGACTTCCAAACCTGAGGAGATTGTCTCCACCTTTTCTAGCTTTTATGGGGCTCTCTATAAGGGAGACAAAGTTTCAGACACACTAGAGACCTCCACTCTCCTCCATGAATTTTTAATAGAAGCTAAGCTGCCAAAGATCACGAACGAGGACCTAGAAACACTAAATGCAAAAATTACAGTCCCAGAAGTCTTGACAGTTATCAAAGACCTAAAGAGGGGTAAGGCAGCGGGTCTGGATGGGCTCCCAGGAGAATACTACAAACTATTTAAAACAACTTTGGCCCCACACTTAGCGAAGTTCTGTAATGATATACTACAAGGAAGCGATGTACCCACAGAGCTTCTCCATGCAAAAATAGTAGTGATCCCTAAGCCGGGGAAAGATAAGACTCTCTGTAAAAATTATCGCCCAATCTCACTAATAAACCAAGATATTAAGATATTCACCAAGATTTTAGCCTCTAGATTGAAACACATTCTACCTGGGTTAGTCCATCCGGACCAGGTGGGTTTTGTAAAGAACAGGGAGGCACCTGATAACATCAGAAGGATGGTCTCTCTATTGGACCATGTGAATAATGTGGGAACGCCTTCTCTGCTTCTATCATTGGATGCAGAGAAGGCGTTTGATAGAGTAGATTGGGGATACATGTGGGCGGTGTTACGGGAAATGGGGTTTAGAGACCAGTTTATGACAGCTCTCCAGAAGATTTATTCCACTCCAACAGCGTGGGTGAGGGAAATGGGACATCAATCTAGAAATTTTCCCATAAGGAATGGTACTAGGCAGGGGTGCCCTCTCTCACCATTGTTATTTGCCCTATGTATAGAGCCGCTAGCTAAACGAATTAGACAGTCCCCAGATGTGACGGGTGTATGTGTTGGAGGAGACACAGTTCTCCGCCATATCCGGTTATAAAATAAATAACGACAAATGTGAGGCTATGGCCATTAATCTACCAAACCACACGCAGAAACTTTTAGAACTGAACTATGATTTTAAATGGGTTAAAAAATATATTACGTATCTGGGAGTCAAGATAACAAAACGTTCCTCAGAATTATACAAGACTAATTATATCCCACTGTATAAAAGCATCAAACAAGATCTTCTGAAGTGGAGTCGATACCGTTTTTCGTGGTATGGACGTATCTCGGCAGTTAAAATGATGGTCTTACCCAGAATCCTTTATCTCTTCCGAGCTCTACCGATAAAAATAAGCCCTAGGGATCTAGAGGAACTACAAACTGGGATCCATAGATTTTTGAGAGACAACAAAAAAGCTAGGGTAGCTAGGAATATACTCACTAGACATAGACAGTTGGGGGGTTTGGGAATACCCAATTTAAAAAACTACTATCAAGCAGCTAGACTGGCTCAGACACTGTTATTGATGGGGACGGAGGAGGAGGTCCGATGGGTCCAACTGGAGACGAATATTATTGGTTTTACTTCCCCAGAGACAATGATTTGGAGACTACCCCCTAAACAAAATAAAACATGCCCAATCACATCTCACACGATTACACAATGGCACAAATTAACGAGAGGTCTTTCTCTTCTATCTCCCAACTCCATATATACACCATTGAAATGTATTATGTCAACCTTACCAGTCTCCATGTTAACTAAATGGGAAAATAAAGGCCTGTATAGGATAGCTGATGTACTAGAGAATAAAAAAATGAAGTCTTACAATACATTGAGGGAAATGATTTCTCCCCACACATTACATTGGTATCAGTATCTACAACTCACATCTACTATTCGTTCATTCACGACAAACCTAGAAGAGAAAACCCCAACTGAATTGGAGCTCCTTTGTAAAATGAGACAAAGACCAAAAAAAGCAATTTCACGGTTATACTTGATCATACAGAAAGCACAGACATCAACTGTTTCACTAAGACACAAATGGAGACACGATTTAGATACACATATAGAGGAGGGGGAGTGGAACCTACTAATGCGAAACTCCTGTAGAGGCTTATTAAGTGCTGACATGATAGAAAATTGCTATAAAACAATATCAAGATGGTACCTGACGCCAACAATTACTTCACATACGACAATTGAGCGTTCCAGCCTCTGCTATAGAGGCTGTGGAATGGTTGGGACTTATAAACATATGTGGTGGGACTGCCCCTTAATAAGAGAGACCTGGGAGAATTTCTCTGACCTCCTCAGCAAGGTTCTAGGTGAACCAATAACTTTGACACTATCACAAGCTTTATTACATGAACCATGTAAAAGACTTAATAAATATATAAACCAGTTTATTAGAATCACATGCACGGCCACCAGGATATGCATTGCACGACACTGGAAACTAGGTCCACCCACACATGAGGAGATTATAGCAAAAATTGCATACTTTTATAACATGTATGAACAAGCAGCATATATACAAGACACCCAACAGACATTCCAACGTACATGGTTCCACTGGATAATGTATAATGCACAGAATTGAGATACATAACGAACAGGTTGTATATTGTGTAGGACAAGTATATAAAGACAGTTTTAGATACACAACCAACTAAATAAGTCAAGTCGGGTCGATGGGGGACCCCAATGTGAGGGAGATACTCAGGTAGGCATCTGTTACAGTTCCTCTTCCTCTCTTTACTTTCTTTCTTTCTCTTTTCTTCTCTTCTTTCATTCTTCACTTTCGTATGGTTACCTCTTCCTTTTTTTTTTTCTTCTTTCAAATGACAAGTGAGAACCTGTATTTGATGGTCATACTAATATTTGCCCATTGTGCCTAAATCTAACATTCTGTTATCTTAAAATGACATGCTAACCAGTGCTATAATAAGAGATTTAGCAAGTTTGTTGTCATTGTTTTTTGAGATATTATGATGAATAGACTCATTTACAAACTGATGCCATACACTAGATGACTATAATAAGTTTTGGGTTCTTTTCTTTTCTTTATTTTTTCCTTCTTGTCATTGTTTCTACTATGTAAAACGTAATAAAAATTATTTCAACTTAAATATGTATAGACTTGCTTGTACGAAGCTGGTCTCTTTATAAGGGATTAAATTCTCACTCAACTAGATGGATATTTTGTTAGATTCAATCTACCTATATTGTTGCGAACCTAATAAAAGGCTCTATATCACAATTAGTGTTTGCTGACTGAATTTATAACAAAAAAAGGGGGACAAAATAAATATCTGCATGGGGATTACTTTATCCAGACTATCTAAATATTATTGTTGTATTATGAGATCCCATTGGATATTTAATCACAATGGGAAGATCTTATTCATACAAAATGCCCCCAAGAGATGTCTCTATTAAGGCCCCTAGGTGACAATGTGTCCAATTTTCTTATCCATTGGGCTTCTTTCTTAAATAGTGCTTTTTGTCTATCCCCTCCTCTCCTAAAAGGAGGGACATCATCTACTATTTGAAACCGCAATTGGCTTTTATTATGGGATGCCATTGTGAAATGATGAGGTACTGGAGCATCCCAGTCTGAGTTGCCTATGGCTGCTTTATGTTGTCTGACCCTGTCACGGACACGTTGAGTGGTCTCTCCCACATAGGCAAATCCACATGGACACTTAATGACATATATCACATGACTTGAGTTGCATGTGTATGTGTTCTTAATTCCTATCTTACGTCCAGTATGTGGATGTGTCACAATATCACCTTTTATCATGGAATTGCATTGTGCACAGTTGTAACAAGGGAAACAACCTTTCTTTTGTAAAGATGGAGCTGGACTTCTAGTCCCTAAATCAGCTCTAACGAGTACATCTTTCAGATTTTTGTTTCTCTTGTATGATAAAAGGGGTGGATCTTTGAAAATTTCTGCCAATTGTGGTTCCTCTTTTAGAAGGTACCAATGTTTGTTAATACAGGTTTTAAGTTTTCTACTATGAAACCCATATTGTGTTATCAGGGGTACAGAGAATTGTTTCTTTTCTTTGAATTTGGGTTCAAGGAGAGTAGCTCTCTCAATCTGATCTACTCTTTCCAAATTTTCTTGTATTACTTGATTAGGATATCCTCTTTCCCTGAATTTACTTGCCATTTCATCTAATCTTATTTGCAATTTGTTAGAATCAGATACGATTCTCTTCGTTCTGAGTAGCTGGCTATATGGTAAACTTCTTATGGTATTAGGAGGATGAAAGCTATCAAAGCTAAGTAGATTATTCCGATCAGTTGCTTTTGAAAATATATCGCATTCTAGTTTGCCTTCTTCAATGTATACCATTGTATCTAGGAAGCTAATTCTCTCTGTACTACTTTCCATGGTAAATTTTAGATAATCTGTTTTTGAATTAAGGGTCTCTAAAAATTGTATAAGAGTATTTTCTTCTCCTATCCATAATAGGAATACATCATCTATATATCTATACCAACATTTTATGTTGGTCTTAAATAGTTCCTCATTATAGACATATTGTTCCTCAAATTTTCCTACAAAAAGATTTGCGTATGTAGGGGCTACATTAGAGCCCATTGCGGTCCCTTTGGTTTGTACATAGAAGGTGTCTTCAAACATAAAATAACTTTCATAAAGGATTATTTTAAATAAGTCAGATATTAATCTTCTTTCCGAAGGTGTAAATAGCCTTTCTTTGTCTATGTAATAGAAGACACCTTCCATGCCCAATTCATGTGGAATTGAGGTGTATAAATTTGAAATGTCCATAGTAACCAAAATTACATTAGAGGGTACCCTAATCTGTTTGATTTTATTTATGAAGTCAGTAGTATCTTGCAGATAAGATGCAATGCTTCCCAAGAGCGGTCTAATTAGAGTGTCTAAGAATATGGCAATAGGTTGAAAAATTGAATCTGTGCCTGCCACTATTGGGCGGCCAGGAGGCTTTTTCAAGTTCTTATGAATCTTGGGTAAGATATAAAATACTGGAATAATAGGATGTTGATTAATAAGAAATTTCATTTGTTTGGATGTAATTATATTCATTTCTTTAGGGTACCCTCTAATGCAATTTTGGTTACTATGGACATTTCAAATTTATACACCTCAATTCCACATGAATTGGGCATGGAAGGTGTCTTCTATTACATAGACAAAGAAAGGCTATTTACACCTTCGGAAAGAAGATTAATATCTGACTTATTTAAAATAATCCTTTATGAAAGTTATTTTATGTTTGAAGACACCTTCTATGTACAAACCAAAGGGACCACAATGGGCTCTAATGTAGCCCCTACATACGCAAATCTTTTTGTAGGAAAATTTGAGGAACAATATGTCTATAATGAGGAACTATTTAAGACCAACATAAAATGTTGGTATAGATATATAGATGATGTATTCCTATTATGGATAGGAGAAGAAAATACTCTTATACAATTTTTAGAGACCCTTAATTCAAAAACAGATTATCTAAAATTTACCATGGAAAGTAGTACAGAGAGAATTAGCTTCCTAGATACAATGGTATGCATTGAAGAAGGCAAACTAGAATGCGATATATTTTCAAAAGCAACAGATCGGAATAATCTACTTAGCTTTGATAGCTTTCATCCTCCTAATACCATAAGAAGTTTACCATATAGCCAGCTACTCAGAACGAAGAGAATCGTATCTGATTCTAACAAATTGCAAATAAGATTAGATGAATTGGCAAGTAAATTCAGGGAAAGAGGATATCCTAATCAAGTAATACAAGAAAATTTGGAAAGAGTAGATCAGATTGAACCCAAATTCAAAGAAAAGAAACAATTCTCTGTACCCCTGGTAACACAATATGGGTTTCATAGTAGAAAACTTAAAACCTGTATTAACAAACATTGGTACCTTCTAAAAGAGGAACCACCATTGGCAGAAATTTTCAAAGATCCACCCCTTTTATCATACAAGAGAAACAAAAACCTGAAAGATGTACTCGTTAGAGCTGATTTAGGGACTAGAAGTCCAGCTCCATCTTTACAAAAGAAAGGTTGTTTCCCTTGTTACAACTGTGCACAATGCAATTCCATGATAAAAGGTGATATTGTGACACATCCACATACTGGACGTAAGATAGGAATTAAGAACACATACACATGCAACTCAAGTCATGTGATATATGTCATTAAGTGTCCATGTGGATTTGCCTATGTGGGAGAGACCACTCAATGTGTCCGTGACAGGGTCAGACAACATAAAGCAGCCATAGGCAACTCAGACTGGGATGCTCCAGTATCTCATCATTTCACAATGGCATCCCATAATAAAAGCCAATTGCGGTTTCAAATAGTAGATGATGTCCCTCCTTTTAGGAGAGGAGGGGATAGACAAAAAGCACTATTTAAGAAAGAAGCCCAATGGATAAGAAAATTGGACACATTGTCACCTAGGGGCCTTAATAGAGACATCTCTTGGGGGCATTTTGTATGAATAAGATCTTCCCATTGTGATTAAATATCCAATGGGATCTCATAATACAACAATAATATTTAGATAGTCTGGATAAAGTAATCCCCATGCAGATATTTATTTTGTCCCCCTTTTTTTGTTATAAATTCAGTCAGCAAACACTAATTGTGATATAGAGCCTTTTATTAGGTTTGCAACAATATAGGTAGATTGAATCTAACAAAATATCCATCTAGTTGAGTGAGAATTTAATCCCTTATAAAGAGACCAGCTTTGTACAAGCAAGTCTATACATATTTAAGTAACAAAAAACATGTAGGTTACGAAGGAATTTTCATTTACATATGTTCTTTTGGTATGTTGTGACCTTGTCATTTTGCTGCATCGTTGCTGCATCAATAAACATTAGTCTCTCGAAGTGAGATTGTTACATTTAGCTTGTTTTAAGATAGTTTTAGTTATATTGTTTATGTTTCACATGGGAGTTGAATGGGTGACGTATTAGATAGGTGTGTGTGAATGCACCAATAGAATCACGCTTGGGCCCTTCTAAAAGAGGCCGTTTCCATGATGACGTATACTCCTTGAAAAGGGGCGGAGTCCCGAAACGCGCGTCGGAGTGTAAGGCAGCTCACTAAACCGCTTGTCGATACAAGGACTTTGATGCTAAAAGTTTACAGAAAGATCCGTTGTTCTATAAGGATACAAGACCGAATCAAGTGGTGTTTGTTCTCCCGTCCGCACGAGTGGATAAATGTCGGGAGTATCTCCATTTGATCGAAAGGACATGGAATCGCAAGTATTATAAAAGCTAATTAACATGCATGTTCTAACTGGCCAGCTTCTATACTAATTTAAACACTAGAGGATAGACAGATTAGGGGTTTAGATAGCACTCACTCTCACTTTCAAAGGTGACATTATAAAACATACATGCTTTATTTAATTAAGTAAAAAAGAAAAGGGGGATAAAACTCCCTAGAAATGGTTAAACTACCCACAACCTTAGAACCCAAAACAACTTTTAAAAGCAAATAAACCGCTAGTCACTCCTCTGTTTCCTGGCCGGGAACTGGAAACACCGGCATCAGGTGGCTAGAGTGACAATGCGGTATTAGACTCTAAAGTTTAAATAACAAACGCGTTTCGGCTCCGTGAGCCTTTGTCAATGTTTCACTTAGAGATTCTAAAATGAATAAGCCGAGGCTGTAGTGTGCGCGGCTTTTTATTTGAACCTTGTACTATTGCTATCCAATCCGGAGGGTGCTACAAGACAACGCCTCATTATCTATCAATGGGCGTACAGGTATGCTTCCACCCACTGTTAAAAGAACTAGGATTGGATATTAGTTAGGTTCTCTTCTAATGGTCTGCACTATTATTGGTGGATTATATCAGAAAAGTAAAAGTCAATCACGCTCTTTCTCTTGCATTGCTTAAAAGATGACATTTATTACCATCCTATAACGGTGAATTGAAGATATATATTATCAATGAAAAATCGTTCAATTTGGAAATTAATCCAACACCCGGATAAATCTCTTATAAAGTGTTATTTATTTATCATTCATGGTAAGACATCAACCTACAAGTAAGATTACTGAAGGATAGACGGGAACTTTTAACTCCCAAATTAAAGAATCTAATACCCCCTCTTAGGTTTATTACCACTTTCTCACCACAAAGTGATCACATTACCAGCATTTTACGAAAACATTGGTATGTCCTTACCCAGGACACACTTTTAAAACCATTGCTACCTGAGAGACCGTTAGTAACATACAGGAGAGCAAGTAACATCAGTGACAAGCTTATAACTAGTCACTATGACAGGAATGCAAAGAAATCTCCAACTTACAAGGGTTCTATAGGCTGTGGGCATTGTAAAGTATGCCAGCATATGGTAAAAAAACAATCTATAGTGGACAGATTTAATTATACGTGGACCATAAAAGAACACATCAATTGTCAAAGTACCAACGTAATTTACTGCATATCCTGTAGTTGTAATTTATATTACGTTGGCATGACTACACGCAGTCTGGGGTAAACGTATAACTGAACATCTGAGCAATATAAGGACAGCCCACAAAGATATTGAAGATAAAAAACAAATAACGAGTGTAGCTAAACACTTTCTTCAATATCATAGTGGGAAAACCAATGCTTTAAAATGCTGGGGATTAGAGAAACTGAAACCAGGAATAAGAGGGGGGAATACGGAAAACAGACTGTTAAAGATGGAAACCAAATGGGTTTTCAATCTGAACACTGTCATACCCAATGGCATGAATGAGTTTAACAATTATTGGGTATATATCTGAATAGTGATTACTTTCTCTATTGCTGTCTGTCAGTATGTGTTTTGTATTTCCAATTAATATCACTTTATTTTAGAGTGATACGTGGTTCCCAATAATGAATAATTTGGCCACCGTAATAATTGGATGTGTAACGGTGAATTGGGCATATATCAAATAGTCCATAGACAAGCTAACATAAGGGCTCTGTAAATGATAAATAAACAAGGCCAAAGTGAGACGATAATACGTTTTCTTGTCCTGTTTAATCCTTTTTGCTAAAGAAAGTCAATGGCCTTTATATGTCATATGTGACCCACCACCCTACATTATAACCTAACCATCTCACACACTGACTTCAGATGCTCTGATTGCTAGTGATATAGATGCAATAGAATCATTATATTTGTTTTTTCAAAACTGCACATATATCTGTAATCACCCACTGTCCAAAGTCATATTATTTTATAATTGTAAGATACATAGTGGAGCTTTGTATAAGAATTTTGTGCATGTATAACCTAAGAAGCTTATATAAATATAAACACAATCCTTTTTAACAAGTGCGATATTTATGGCAACCATGAAATACACTCTGTGAATAACACAATAATGGGGAGCTATAGACTATCTTCTAAGGAATTGTTATCTATAAGCAAATAGGGATTGAAATTCGGATTCTAATTAATATGCATCTTACTTGTAGGTTGATGTCTTACCATGAATGATAAATAATAAACACTTTATAAGAGATTTATCCGGTGTTGGATTAATTTCCAAATTGAACGATTTTTCATTGATAATATATATCTTCAATTCACCGTTATAGGATGGTAATAAATGTCATCTTTTAAGCAATGCAAGAGAAAGAGCGTGATTGACTTTTACTTTTCTGATATAATCCACCAATAATAGTGCAGACCATTAGAAGAGAACCTAACTAATATCCAATCCTAGTTCTTTTAACAGTGGGTGGAAGCATACCTGTACGCCCATTGATAGATAATGAGGCGTTGTCTTGTAGCACCCTCCGGATTGGATAGCAATAGTACAAGGTTCAAATAAAAAAGCCGCGCACACTACAGCCTCGGCTTATTCATTTAGAATCTCTAAGTGAAACATTGACAAAGGCTCACGGAGCCGAAACGCGTTTGTTATTTAAACTTTAGAGTCTAATACCGCATTGTCACTCTAGCCACCTGATGCCGGTGTTTTCCAGTTCCGGCCAGGAAACAGAGGAGTGACTAGCGGTTTATTTGCTTTTAAAAGTTGTTTTGGGTTCTAAGGTTGTGGGTAGTTTAACCATTTCTAGGGAGTTTTATCCCCCTTTTTCTTTTTTACTTAATTAAATAAAGCATGTATGTTTTATAATGTCACCTTTGAAAGTGAGAGTGAGTGCTATCTAAACCCCTAATCTGTCTATCCTCTAGTGTTTAAATGTATCTTATTTAAAGGGGTAGCACCGGAATACAAATTTCTTATCTCACTTACCTACAGTGTAGTGCCAGTTTTTTTCTTTTTGTTTTCAATAGTATTATAATTGATGTGAGAATTATACTCATATTTTTCTTTAAAACTAGAGCACACACTTAACGTTTAAATATGGCCTCTTTTTGATTTAGGGGCAGAAATGCTCCAGTGGACGAATGATATTACTAATTTAACAGCAGAATTACAAAATAAAAACACCAATGAGAGTAATAAGAATTTTGAGTGGTTTGAATCTTTGAAACAGCTTAAAAAAATAAGAAGGAAACAAATTAAAAAACAATGGAATATTGGAATGTATAATTTTTATAAGGAGAACAATGTCATTCCAAGAGGATTACGTTTAAAAATGTTTCCTTCTTTCCAAGATTTCAAACCTGAATTTAAAATAAAATGGGAAATGGCACTTACTGAGTGCTCCCTTAAACTTATGGGATATCTTACTGAACATGAACTAGACAAATTAACTGAAATTAATGAGGATATCACGACTTTATGTAAAGATCTTAAACAATATGAGTTAAATGAGGATTTTCAAAAATCTTATAAGAAAATTAAAGGGGAAGTTGAGAAATTTGCACGCTTTATATCAGAGAGCGCAAAGAACGCAAAATAGACAGGGACCTTAAAGATTATTCCTCTGATACAATTATATTCATGGGGGCAAAATAAAATTGTTAATTCAGATACAGAGATGTCAGACAGAGAAGGTGACAGCACGGAAGCTGAAATCTCTGAGGATGAATTAAGGCCCAAAACCATATTAAAAAACACAAACAGAATTAAGCCACATAAAGTCAATAATTCAGATATCCCTTTAGGCGTAGAACAAGAAGGGGGGCGCAAAAATAAAACCCAGAACAAGGAAACAAGTGAGGTTCAATTACAAACCCCAGTACACCAAGAAATGAATACTCAGGAATTAAACATTATTAATCTCTCAGATGTAATTCTTACCCCTGAACAATATCTGTCCTCAAAAAAGGCCTATCCTTTATACCCACACCACAATTTAATAAATTTGAGGCAAATAAAAGATTTACACTTATTCACGCGTAAGATTCTTTTAAAAAAATACTTCAGTAACTCTGATTCAGAGAATTTGAACTCTACAGACCAAGCAGCTATTAAAGATTTGATTGCATTATTAGAAGAAACTAGCAGCTCCATAAGTAGTAGTGAAAACACTAGTTGGCGCAACATATTGAAAACAAAGTCCAAATTTGTACCCCCGAACAGTACTTCACATAGTGCACTCACATATCTGAACTTAGTATGCCAGGATATTCTTAATATTCAAGGGAACACTGAAACTTCGGTTTTAATCTAAGTAAAGAAGAGAACATGGCACTAAAACAACTATCTGAACTAAAACATGTCCAGATTAAAAGTAGTGATAAAGGGGGGAATATTGTAATTTGGCCTGACAATATGTACAGAGAGGAGGCACTACGCCAACTAAATAATCCTCTGAATTACAGAATTCTACTTTGTAATCCTATGGATATGTTCCTTAATAGTTACAATAAACTGATCAAATCAGCTCTAGCATGTGGTACTATAGATCAAAAAGAATTTAACTTTCTAGAAATTACACAACCCAAAATAGCCACTCTATATTTACTGCCTAAAATTCATAAGGATACTATCAAACCACCAGGGAGACCAATAGTCTCAGGGATCGGTTCCTTAACTGAGAAAGCTAGTAAATATATTGATGCTCGGCTTAGATACATTGTAGAATCCCTACCATCATAACACGAGGGATACAATGCATCTTTTGAATAAAATCAATGATCTCCAGATTGATACAAATGCTCTGTTGGTAACTTGTGATGTGGAATCGCTCTACACTAGCATAAAAACTGAGTGGGGTTGTAGAGCAACCACACACTATCTCAACAAGAATACAAATATGACTCAAGAGGTTAAAGAATTTATTTTGGATATGTTAAAGTTTGTACTCACTCACAACTTTTTCGTATTTGACGATAAATTCTATTTACAGACATGTGGTACCCGCCATGGGCACATCCTGTGCCCCGACATACGCTAATATATATCTGGGCTGGTGGGAGGAAACAGTGGTTTTCAATGAAGACCTTAAACATCTGACCCAATATGTCTCCCACTGGTCCAGATATATAGATGATATATTATTCGTATGGAATGGACCACCAGACCTTTTGACTGAATTTATAACAGTTCTCAATGACAATCCCTTTGGACTATACCTCACATCTACCATAAATAAGACAAAAGTGGAATTTTTGGACCTGTATATTCATAAAACCGATAATACTATTGAAACATCGGCATACAGAAAGCCTACCTCCACTAATAATATTTTAGATGCTAATAGTTATCACCATCCAGCAACTATTAGGGGGCTCCCAATGGTGGGAATATATACGTCTACAACGTAATTGCAGTACTATTGAGAACTTTAAGATAGCTGCGAGAGATCTGAGAGAAAGATTATTGGAACGTGGTTATTCTAGAAAGTTACTAGCCAAAGCTTACAATCGAGTATTACTGAAGGATAGACGGGAACTTTTAACTCCCAAATTAAAAGAATCTAATACCCCTCTTAGGTTTATTACCACTTTCTCACCACAAAGTGATCACATTACCAGCATTTTACGAAAACATTGGTATGTCCTTACCCAGGACACACTTTTAAAACCATTGCTACCTGAGAGACCGTTAGTAACATACAGGAGAGCAAGTAACATCAGTGACAAGCTTATAACTAGTCACTATGACAGGAATGCAAAGAAATCTCCAACTTACAAGGGTTCTATAGGCTGTGGGCATTGTAAAGTATGCCAGCATATGGTAAAAAAACAATCTATAGTGGACAGATTTAATTATACGTGGACCATAAAAGAACACATCAATTGTCAAAGTACCAACGTAATTTACTGCATATCCTGTAGTTGTAATTTATATTACGTTGGCATGACTACACGCAGTCTGGGTAAACGTATAACTGAACATCTGAGCAATATAAGGACAGCCCACAAAGATATTGAAGATAAAAAAACAAATAACGAGTGTAGCTAAACACTTTCTTCAATATCATAGTGGGAAAACCAATGCTTTAAAATGCTGGGGATTAGAGAAACTGAAACCAGGAATAAGAGGGGGGAATACGGAAAACAGACTGTTAAAGATGGAAACCAAATGGGTTTTCAATCTGAACACTGTCATACCCAATGGCATGAATGAGTTTAACAATTATTGGGTATATATCTGAATAGTGATTACTTTCTCTATTGCTGTCTGTCAGTATGTGTTTTGTATTTCCAATTAATATCACTTTATTTAGAGTGATACGTGGTTCCCAATAATGAATAATTTGGCCACCGTAATAATTGGATGTGTAACGGTGAATTGGGCATATATCAAATAGTCCATAGACAAGCTAACATAAGGGCTCTGTAAATGATAAATAAACAAGGCCAAAGTGAGACGATAATACGTTTTCTTGTCCTGTTTAATCCTTTTTGCTAAAGAAAGTCAATGGCCTTTATATGTCATATGTGACCCACCACCCTACATTATAACCTAACCATCTCACACACTGACTTCAGATGCTCTGATTGCTAGTGATATAGATGCAATAGAATCATTATATTTGTTTTTCAAAACTGCACATATATCTGTAATCACCCACTGTCCAAAGTCATATTATTTTATAATTGTAAGATACATAGTGGAGCTTTGTATAAGAATTTTGTGCATGTATAACCTAAGAAGCTTATATAAATATAAACACAATCCTTTTTAACAAGTGCGATATTTATGGCAACCATGAAATACACTCTGTGAATAACACAATAATGGGGAGCTATAGACTATCTTCTAAGGAATTGTTATCTATAAGCAAATAGGGATTGAAATTCGGATTCTAATTAATATGCATCTTACTTGTAGGTTGATGTCTTACCATGAATGATAAATAATAACACTTTATAAGAGATTTATCCGGTGTTGGATTAATTTCCAAATTGAACGATTTTTCATTGATAATATATATCTTCAATTCACCGTTATAGGATGGTAATAAAATGTCACCTTTTAAGCAATGCAAGAGAAAGAGCGTGATTGACTTTTACTTTCTGATATAATCCACCAATAATAGTGCAGACCATTAGAAGAGAACCTAACTAATATCCAATCCTAGTTCTTTTAACAGTGGGTGGAAGCATACCTGTACGCCCATTGATAGATAATGAGGCGTTGTCTTGTAGCACCCTCCCGGATTGGATAGCAATAGTACAAGGTTCAAATAAAAAAGCCGCGCACACTACAGCCTCGGCTTATTCATTTTAGAATCTCTAAGTGAAACATTGACAAAGGCTCACGGAGCCGAAACGCGTTTGTTATTTAAACTTTAGAGTCTAATACCGCATTGTCACTCTAGCCACCTGATGCCGGTGTTTCCAGTTCCCGGCCAGGAAACAGAGGAGTGACTAGCGGTTTATTTGCTTTTAAAAGTTGTTTTGGGTTCTAAGGTTGTGGGTAGTTTAAACCATTTCTAGGGAGTTTTATCCCCCTTTTCTTTTTTACTTAATTAAATAAAGCATGTATGTTTTATAATGTCACCTTTGAAAGTGAGAGTGAGTGCTATCTAAACCCCTAATCTGTCTATCCTCTAGTGTTTAAATGTATCTTATTTAAAGGGGTAGCACCGGAATACAAATTTCTTATCTCACTTACCTACAGTGTAGTGCCAGTTTTTTTCTTTTTGTTTTCAACAGCTTCTATACTAAATCAGACGCAATACAGATGATTGGTGATACACATGCTGACTTAACTCACGGCTTCCACCACATTAGAGATGCTCTAATTCACAAACATACTAGTGCTGGGAAGTGATAGAAACTTTATGCATATGTTACAACATGAACTGTTAGAATAGTTATGCACTGATACCCGGGCTGAATATTACCCGACCGCAAGTGTGGTTTAAAGAGGGGAACTTTGAAAGAGCCTTGGAGTATACCGAGAGTTAACACAAGATTGACTTTAATACATATGCTTGATGAACTAACGGCTTTTGCTTTATTTTGCAACTAACCTATAGATGTGCTTATACCTATCATGAAAAGGTGTATGCTGAACAAGGGAATGATTACATCTTTCAAAATGTCATTTAAACCTCATGCTTAAGAGGATACGTTTGTAATCAAAAGAAAAAATTCTCACAGCAACTTTATCTGATAGATTGCATCAAAGATTATACATTTGGATATAACTGTGAAAGTTCTGTATGTCTAAGGGACTGTTCATTTCTTCATCTAAATGAACTTTATAGGATATAATAGCGGTTTCTGAGAGCCTTTTGTTGATTCTTCCAGGGATGCCTGTGTTGAATCTGATTGTTTTATGAATGAAAATGTTTTGCATGTGTGGATGGACTGAAAGTTGTGGATTCATATTATAGAATTGTATTTAGATACTTTATAATAAAATTTATTTAAAATTTTCTTTAATTTGAGGTGTGCTGAGTTCTTTTTTGTTATTTGTATATGGTAGAATTGGAGGTTTTACTAGACTCTTGCACCCTATATATCACATAATTTTCGTTGGAATTTTTGACCGTTGATAGAACGCTTTAGTGGTGCTGTGACTAACCTAATATTTTTTGAATACCATTATAAGTAGACACAAGCATTCATCTTCAGACGAATACGTATTCATCCAAATATTGAACTCTTTTTCCATTTGGCTGCATTATGAGTAGACAAATGGAAATGGGACCAAAATGGCCACATAAGGAAATTTTTCATGTTTAATAGTCACACTCATTCCTTCTTGGTTCTGCACTTTTGGCACATAAAAGAAGTGGCAGAGAACACAGGAAAGGGGGAAAGAAATTAGATTATTTGACAAATCAGGTATTTCATTTGCAGTGATGTACAGGGCTCTGACCATTCATGTGTACAACCTCCCCTGTCCAGTTATGACAGAGCACTATTAAATGATTGATGAGAGGGCCAACAAGTCAGGCATTAAATACTAATAAAGATTGTACAATCCACTTTTAACCTATAATAGGGAGGTGGGAGTTTTAGTGAACATCAACCATCTTTTAGTCACTTTAGCTTCTGATGAGTGCAGTGGTGTGTGACTGTCAGCTTGGTGTGCTGTTTTTGTTAGAAAAAAACCCATTGTGTGCATAATCAGATTGTTTTCTTGCAGTGCAGTGTAACTACACATGCTTCATTATGTGAACCAGGATGAAGAAGGCCCAACGTCAGATCAAGAGAAGCTGGATTTCCTTAAGTTTTGGGGTTAGTTAGGGTTTTTTTTGGGTCAGCTTTTTATTTTTAAGAATATTCTTTTTTTATTTGTACTTTTTTTCTAGGATAGGTTTTTTTAGGTAGATGTTATTTTGGGGAGTGGGAGTTACTTGAATTGTAGAGGGGGGGTTGTAATTGTTTTTTTATGTAAAAGAGCTGAAATCACTTTAGGGCAATGCCCTACAAAAGGCCTTTCTAAGGGCTATTGCTATTTATTTTAGTGTTAGGGTTTAGTTTTTTTTGTTTGTTTTGGGTGGGTTTTTAATTTTTTGGGACATGTAAATTAGTGTTAGGTATAATAGTGGGTTTTATATTTTGGATACTATAGTTTATTATTTTTTGCAACTTAGATTTTTTTTTTTATTGTAAGTTATATTTTTATTATTGTAATCTAGGGGTTTTAGTTTAAACGGGGGGTAGTTTAGAGGGGGGTTAGGTTTTAGTGTAGTTCTAGTTTATGTTGGGAGGTGGCAGTTTAGTCTTTAGGCTTTAATCTCTTAACCACCCTACCATACCTGTATGGGGGTTTATTAGGTGATTATTGATAGTTTGTATTTATAAGGCCTTAATCTCATAGCCACCCCCATACTTGGGAGTTAAATAGGTGATTATTGATGGTTACCATTTATTAGACCTTAATCTCCTAACCAACCCCCATACCTGTATGGGGGTTGATTAGGTGATTATTGTTGGCTACCATTTAGTAGGCCTTAATCTCCTAACCACCCCCATACCTGTATGGGGGTTTATTAGGTGATTATTGATAGTTAGTATTTATAAGGCCTTAATCTCATAGCCACCCCCATACTTGGGAGTTAAATAGGTGATTATTGATGGTTACCATTTATTAGACCTTAATCTCCTAACCAACCCCCATACCTGTATGGGGGTTGATTAGGTGATTATTGTCGGTTACAATTTAGTAGGCCTTAATCTCCTAACCACCCTGATCATCTTAGGGTTAATAGAGCATTTATCAACAATAATTTATAATATTATGCATTCTTATGTATGATGCATATTATTTTAACTATTGTATATAACTTAATATGAAGTTATTTTTTCTTTTTGTATTTTTTATTGTAAACATAAATATATATTTTAAAATGTATATTTATGTTACAAAATACATTAGCATTAAAGTTGTATTGTTATATAACAGGCATGGAGTTATGTTATACTATAATTATAATGCAATTGTCTTTTATAACATAAATATCTATTTTAAAAAGATATTTATATTTAAAATAATAAATGCATCAAGCAAGAATATCTACATTTTAAATTATACATCCAATACTTTAACTAATATGAATTATACATGACCGTGCTTTTCATTTCAAATATTGTAGATATAATGTATTCAAGCTTTGCATTGATATTCAATATATAAACTGTTATGCATATTACATAATGCTTTAAGTATTGCATATACATCACAATGTATGCATGTTAGCTTGTTGTGTTTATTAGTGATAACATAGATATATAAGTGAATATATTTTTATGTTATAGTTATGTTATAGTAGTCATTAAATTATATTTTTTACATAACAGACATGCAGTTATGTAGAACTATAATGATAATTATACTTTCTTTAATAACAAATAATAAACACAACAAGCAACATTAATTACATTTTAATTTATATGCAAATATTTAAACAATATGCATTCTACATAACAAGGCATCATTTTAAATATTTAATATTTATGTGGAGGTCCTTAGCTTCTTCAGTTAGTTTTAGGTTATGAACATTAGGGGTCAATGTTTTAAATTATATGTATAGCTATGTACAATGCATATTGCTTAAAGCAATGTATACATCTATAGACTAAAAGGTATTTAATGATGCTTTCTATTGTTGTAAACATAAACATATATTTTCAAATATTTCAAATATTTGTTTTTGAAATTATAGCAAACAACCATTAAATACCTTTTATTTAGTGGATATGCCCAGGTGCCAAACAAATGGAGGCAGGTACTCACACTGATGGAAATATTAAAATTAATTTATTACATACAATACAATATATAAAACCAATATTTCATGGATCCATGATGGCTTAGCAATGAATAATTAAAAGAATGTAGAAAATATAAAGATGCAGGTATATAAAAACAATACAGGTGATATAAAAACAATAGTAAACCCTCTGGATATGGAGTACAATTGATGGGTTAAAAAATGACAAATATATGTTGAGCAGCCTAGGATGGGTAAAGGTGATGTGGTCCTATATGTCCTTAGGTCAAATGAAAGTATGATCGTGATCCTAGTGGTGCCAAAAATATGTGCAACAAGAATGTGAGTAATCAAATACGGAATCCAATAAGTGCAGACGTGTGGAAAAAAAATCTGTGTTAAACAAATCCTGTTTAAAACTTGTGAGTGTCGATAAAAATAAAAAATAAAATGCAAAATTATAAGACTTGTGAGTGTCAATAAAAATGTAAAGATGTAAAAAAGAAGAAAGTGTCCAATATCAAAAATCAAAAATCAAATTTGAGTGTCTATATCCAAAACTAGGTGGAAAGCAGTGTTGAACTTGCTTTAAGGAAAAATATATTAAGGTGGCCAAAAGTAGTGAATCACAAATGTCCTTTTCAAACTCTATTCAACTTGATAGAAGTGAATATCACCAAATGACTTGATTGTAGTAAATATCACAAGAATAGTAAAAAATGTGTATAATAGTGGGGCTTGGGTACAATTACGATCTCCTCCTGCTTTAAAGATCTCCAGACGCCAGTCAGCTCATCAAGAACCCCTTGTGTTATTTTTCACAACCAGCCATGCTACTTCTACAGATTGCTTCCCAGCCCCAACTTCTTCCAGATCTGCTCTTTGCACTGTAAAAGCCTGCGAGTAGTACAGGGATATGGCCTGTGCATTGGTTATAGCTAATTCTCCTCACTCAGAAGGGAATCTTCCCACACAGTGCGTAAGCGCTCTTCCTAGCGTGGGAATTGCTGGATCCCTAGGAACTACATCCTGTAGTAGATGTAGTTCCTATTATTCATTGTTAAAGCCATCATGGATCCATGAAATATTGGTTTTATATATTGTATTGTATGTAATAAATTAATTTTAATATTTCAATCAGTGTGTGTTAGTACCTGCTTTCGTTTGGTTGGCGCTGGGCATATCCTCTAGTTGTCCCTTAGGTGCTGCTAGGTGCACCTCTCCCTAGGCTATAGGTATCAGTAGGCGCTCTATACCACTTCTCACTCACGTTAAATACCTTTTATTTAACAACATTGTACATGACAATACATATTTCTGTCAAGGAGATGTAGTAAATGCCTGAAAGCTGGCAAAAACCTCAGTGCCGGACTGACTTGAGCCCCGGGTCCACTGCTTCTTAAAAGGGGTGCGATATAGCAGGATGAAGGGGATCAAGTCCCCCTTTTATTATGTTGTATGCAATTTGATGATTCACATAGGGATACCACTTATTTGGGGTTGCTACCTTCTGGGAGGAATGGGGGACCAGACATTGAAGGGTCTGACACTGAGTTCCAGGATGCCCGGCTAGGCCCCGCGAGGATTTGGCGGTCAGCAGCCTTCATTTTAGCGCATCTCTGTGACACATTATTTAAACGTTGATTATAATTTTAGTGACATAGCTTCATAGTTATAATGGGGAGGGTTTATTATTTAGTATAGTTTATTATAGTGAGGTATTTTTCATACAGTAGATAGTATGTGGAAGCTGGGGCATTACAGGGGGGTTTAGATTAGACATTACACCAGTGTAGGTGGTATTAGGGATTTAGCAGGGTGTTCTGGGGGTGTGTAGGTTAGGCATGACGTAGGTGTAGACAGGCAGGGGAAGTTAGCTGGGTGGTGTAGGGGGAGTATAGGTTAGCTCTGACATAGGTGTAAGAGGTTGGTGAAAGGTAGAGAGACAGTGCAGGGTGGTGTGTGTAAATTAGGCATGACATAATTATAGGTGTTCTGAGGGAGTTAGCGGGGGCATGCTAATGGGAGTAGCCTGCACTTTGATTTAGACACATCGACACAAGATCGATCATGTCTGAAGCAGTGAAGTGTAGGTTGCGATGAGGGTAGAGGCCATGTTTGTCCCACCAGCTATCAGCTGTTGAGACTACATCACCTGAGGTAGTTAATGTAGTTGTAATTAAATGGACATGAAACCAACATTTTTTCTTTCATGATTTAGAAAGAGAATGCAATTTTAAACATATTTCTAATTTACTTCTATTATCTAATTTGTTTTATTCTCTTGATATTCTTTGCTGAAAAGCATATCTAGATATGCTCAGTAGCTGCCTAATTGGTTGCTGCACATAGAAGCCTCATGTGATTGGCTCACCCATGTGCATTGCTTTTTCTTCAACTAAGGATATCTAAAAAATGAAGCAAAATAAATAATAAAGTAAATTGTAATGTTGTTTAAATTTGTATTATCTATCTGAATCATGAAAGAAAGATTTTGGGTTTAGTGGCCCTTTAAAGTTAGCTCCCCTCTGCAATATTTGGAGTGTGCCTTCATAGAAACTAATTTTAGTTTCAGAGCACACTGTCTGCGCTGTGTAGGCACACTTCAAATAGGGGCCCCCCCACTAGCCACAGCAATATGCCGTATGAGCAGTGATATTGGCAATGCAGGTGGTGACAGTCACACTCCCATTGACTTCGATGGGAGAAACATTGCCGCCCACCAGCATTGCTCAGACACGTCCTCTTCTCTTTGATATCTTGACAGACCGTCAGACTGCAAGGCCAACGAGGCCAGTGAGGCAGTTTGATGTTCAGGGCCTTAGTGAGTTGTAAATATAAAATCATTAAAGGGACACTAAACCCACATTTTTTTCTTTCATAATTCAGATAGAGAATACAATTTTAAACAACTTTCCAATTTACTTCTTTTATCTAATTTGCTTCACTTTTTAAATATCCTTTGTTGAAAAAAGAGCAATGCAATGGGAGAGCCAATCACATGGCGGCATCTATGTGCAACAACCCAATCAGCAGCTACTGAAACCTATCTAGATATGCTTTTTCAGCAGAGAATATCAAGAGAATGAAGCAAATTAGATAATAGAAGTAAATTAGAAAGTTGTTTAAAACTGCATGCTCTTTCTAAATCATGAAAAAAAATTGGGTTTAATGCCCCCTTTAAATCTATCCTGAGATATCCTGGATATCCTAGACTGAAATATTGGGATATGTATTTGGTGATACCCATTTTCATCTTGAACAGTCATAGCCATAAAGCCAAATCTTGTCATAAAAGCATTAATCAATAAAAGTTAAAGGTTTCGACCAAAATATATTAGCCCACATGACCACAGATACTAGTCATCTCAGGATATTGTCATGGTACAGTCTCTTTTAACGGAGCTATAATAAATGGTACTCCCCAAATTCTGACACTACTCCCTCATCCTGTCCCACGCTGGAGCTTCACTATAGTGAGCCATTTTAATAATGAATGATGAAGACCGTGCCTCTTCCTTACTGTACATTTATCTTATTTTCACCCATGATTATAATTCGTTCTTCTCATCCATATGGTTTTCAAATGGGGCATATTCTGGAACTATATAATTTTAAGCAAATTACATTATCCTTAGCAACAGCTCTTAAATTCTGTTTGATGTGATGACCCTTTTCCTTTTATTCATATGAAATTAGAAGTGTAAGAGATTGAAAAATTAACAGGATGCATGTGAGTTTATAGTGACACAATTATTATTATTATTTAATAAATTATCTATTATTGTTGTAGTTATTGAAATTGTTATTGCTATCATTACTATTATTATTATATTGCTATTTCTTAAAACTACCTGAATGTATTCATTCATCTATTTAAGGCCAGATTACAAGTGGAACACTAATTTATTGCACACTTGCACTATAAATAACCAGCCATTACAAGTAGCGTTCAAAAAATTAACCAGAGGTCCGACCTCTGGTTAATTTTTCTAAATGTGCCCCAACTTGCCCCACAAATATATGTAGTTCCTTTTAAGAAGCAAAAATTGTGTCATATTTTGTTTTCTTAAACATAACTGCACTAGGCAGTGTTTGGGGGCTAAAGTTGGCGGTTCTGTAGTGTTAGGGAAAAAAACGCACTGAATAGTGCTTTACATTGCGGTCTAGGGGGACTGTGTGAATCCCAGTTAATATATATATATATGTATAAAACTTATATACTTATATATTCTATGTGTTAATATCTGTATATATAGTCATGGCCAAAAATATTGGCACCCCTGTCAGATAACGCACCACTTGTTGAAAATTGTTGCAATTACAAATGTTTACGCATGTTTATTTATTTTCTTTGTATTGGTATGACACAAAACAAGTGGAGAAAAAAAAAGCATATCTTACAAATTCCACGCAAAACTTCAAAAATGGACTGCA
The DNA here is from genome assembly GCF_027579735.1 of Bombina bombina. Lineage (NCBI taxonomy): Eukaryota > Metazoa > Chordata > Amphibia > Anura > Bombinatoridae > Bombina > Bombina bombina. The sequence continues at coordinate 589,991,651 of NC_069503.1, read as the reverse complement.
CAAAAATTATTGGCACCCACAATTCTAATATTTGGTAGGACACCCCTTGGAAAAAATAATGTAAATCAATCCCTTCCTGTAACCATCAATCAGTTTTTTACAACTCTCTACTGGAATTTTGGACCCACTCTTCTTTGGCCAACTGTCCAGGTCTCTTAGATTGGAAGGGTTCCTTTTTCCAACTGCTATGTGAGATCTCTTCACATGTGCTCTATGGGATTGAGATCTGGGGGTATATTTAAACATAGTGCGAGGGACATGATACGAAGAAATAAACACGAGAATTGCCTAAACATTTGTAATTGCAACAATTTTCTGGGTTAAGTGGTGCATTATCTGACAAAAATGCAGGTGTGAAATATTTTTGGCCATGACTGTACATATAATATTCATATACATAAATATTTATATTTGCTGCCAATCGCTGTGGTGACTTACTCCATTTGCTGAACTAGTTCTCATGCCGTCTCTCGTGGCATGAGATTGTTGCTCCCCATTGGAGCCTATGGAAGTGCACTCTTGTGAACGCAAAGCTTCCCCTGCAATTGCGCATGTACTTGTAATACCAGCGCACATTAGCGTGCACTGGTATTACTCCAGTAGTGATATTTTGCGCTCAACTTGTAAGCTAGCCCTTAATTGGGAAATAATTTCTGCTATCATATACAAAATCCCCAATCTATAAACTGAGACACATACAGTATCACTTGCCCACAAGTAATGATAATAATTTTTACATGCAATAAATTTCTTCCCTTAAAGGACCAGTCAATACAGTAGATTTGGCATAATCAACAAATGAATGATAAGTAGACAATGCAATAGCACTTAGGCCTCTAGTTATCAAGCTCCGTAAGGAAATTGATGGCCCCTGTTTCTGGCGATTCTTCAGACTCGCCAGAAACAGCAGAGTTATGAAGCAGCTGGTCACAAAGACCGGCTGCTCCATAACCTGTCCGTCTGCTCTGAGCAGGCGGACAGACCATCGCCGGAAATTAACCCGATCGAGTACGATTGGGTTGATTGACACCCCCCCTGCTGGCGGCCCATTGGCTGCGAGTCCTGCAGGGGGCGGCGTTGCACCAGCAGCTCTTGTGTATTCAGCGAGGTCTGGCGGAACCTGATCCACCAGTGTCAGATCAGGTCCGCCCAGACCTTAATAACTAGAGGCCTTAGTCTGAACTTCAAAGGAGTAGTAGATTTTTTTAAAATAAATTGCAAAGTTATGTCTATTTCCCACTCCCCCTGTATCATGTGACAGCAATCAGCCAATCACAAATACATATACGTATATGCTGTGAATTCTTGCACATGCTCAGTAGATGCTGGGGGACTCAAAAAGTGTAAATATAAAAAGACTGTGCAAGTTTTGTTAATGGAAGTAAATTGGAAAGTTGTTTTTTTAAATTGCATGCTCTATCTAAATCCTAGGGCATGATCTAATATACGGCACAGGTTTCTGCGCAAGCGTGGAATCCTGCGCCACCCGTTAGTTTCAGCTCGCACAGCGACCTATCACATATACGGCGCCGGCACGTTGCTAAAGTGCGTAAGTCTGACAAAACTAGCGATGTCCAGAAATCTGCGTAAGTACAAATTTCTGCAGTCGCCAGTGACTTTACAGCACTTTAGAAACTGACTAAATATTAAATCTCTCTGTCTAACACACCTCCCAAACAGAGCCCGACACGTATACCCCTCTATCCGCAATCCCTCCGCTCACTCCTAACAATAAATTTATTAACTCCTAAACTGCCGCTCCCAGACCCCGCCGCCACCTATATTAACTGTATTACCCCCTAATCTGAGCCCCCGACCTCGCCGCCACCTATATTATATATATTAACCCCTAATGTGAGCCCCCTACACCGCCGCCAGCTACATTAAAATGATAACCTCCTAATCTGAGCCCCCTACCCTGCCGCCACCTATATTATATATATTAACCCCTAATGTTAGCCCCTACCCCGCCGCCACTTATATTATATATATTAACCCCTAATGTGAGCCCCTACCCCGCCGCCAGCTACATTAAAATGATAACCACCTATGTGAGGCCCTACCCCTCCCGCCACCTATATTAAAATGATTAACCCCTAATATGATCCCCCTACACTGCCGCCACCTATATTAAAATTATTACCCCCTAATGTGAGCCCCCTACCCAGCCGCCACCTATTTTAACTACATTACCCCCTAATGTGAGCCGCCTGGAAGAAGACTTCTCCGCCTGGAACAGGACCTTCTCCGCCGGTCTTCAGGACAGGTAAGGACCACTTGGGGGTTAGACTTAGATTTTTTTTAAGGGGGGATAGGGTGAGTTTTAGAGTAGGGGTGTGTGGGTGGTGGGTTGTAATGGGGGGGGTGTTCTTTTTTTTTACAGGTAAAAGAGCTGATTACTTTGGGGCAATGCCCCACAAAAGGCCCTTTTAAGGGCTGGTAATAGAGCTGATTACTTTTGTAATTTAGTTTAGGGTAGGGACATTTTTTTATTTTGGGGGGCTTTGTTATTTTATTAGGGGGCTTAGATTAGGTGTAATTATCTTAAAATTCTTGTAATCTTTTTTTATTTTTTGTAATTTAGTGGGGGGGTTTTGTAATATAGTTTAGTGTATTTAATTATATTTTAGTTTAGATAATTGTAGTTTATTTAATTAATTTATTGATAGTGTAGGTGTATTTGTAACTTAGGTTAGGATTTATTTTTACAGGTAATTTTGGTAATTATTTTAACTAGGTAGCTATTAAATAGTTATTAACTATTTAATAAGCTATTGGTACCTAGTTAAAATAAATACCAAGTTACCTGTAAAATAAATATAAACCCCTAAAATAGCTACAATGTAATTATTAATAATATTGTAGCTATCTTAGGGTTTATTTCATAGGTAAGTATTTAGATTTAAATAGGAATAATTTAGTTAATATTATTAATATTATTTAGATTTATTTTAATAATAATTAAGTTAGGGGGTGTTAGGGTTAGACTTAGGTTTAGTGGTTAAAATATTTAATATAGGTGGCGGCGGGTGTAGGGGGATTAGATTAGGGGTTCATAATTTTTAATATAGGTGGCAGCGGTGTTTGTAGGGGGATTAGATTAGGGGTTCATAATTTTAATATAGGTGGCGGCGGGGTAGGGGGCTCACATTAGGGGTTAATGTAGTTAAAATAGGGTGGCGGCAGGGTAGGGGGCTCACATTTAGGGGGTCATAATTTGAATATAGGTGGCGGCGGTGTAGGGGGATCATATTAGGGTGTTAATCTTTTTAATGTAAAGCTGGCGGCGGGCGGGAAGGGGTAGGGGCTCACATTAAGGGGGTTATCATTTTAATATAGGTGGCGGCGGTGTAGGGGCTCACATTAGGGGGTTAATATATATAATATAGGTGGCGGCGGGGTAGGGGCTCACATTAGGGGGTTATCATTTTAATGTACCTGGCGGTGGGGTAGGGGCTCACATTAGGGGGTTATCATTTTAAATGTAGCTGGCGGCAGCGGGTAGGGGCTCACATTAGGGGGTAATCTAGTTAAAAATATGTGGCGGCAGTGTAGGGGGATCACATAGGGGGTTTATACATTTAATGTAGCTGGCGGCGGGGTCCGGGAGCGGGCTGTTTAAGGTTTAAACACTTTATTAGGGATTGCGGCGGGGGATTGCGGTTGACAGGTAGATAGACATTGCGCATGCGTTAGGTGTTAGGTTTTATTTTGCAGGCAGTTTAGGGAGTTACAGGGCTCAATACTCAGCGTAAGGCTTACTACGCCTGCAATTTGTGGCAAGGTGAAAATTCTCCATTTTCGGCACGTAAGTCCTTACGCTGTATATTGGATACCAAACTGCGCTGGTTTGGTATACCTGTCTATGGGCCCAAAAACTACTACCGCCGAAGGCAGAAATATACGAGCGTAACTTCTATGTTAAGCCGTATATGTGATACCAAACCTGCGCAAAATTTGGCGTTGTCGCTTTTTGTGGGCGACGCTGCATATCGGATCAGGCCCATGAAGTTTAATTTTGACTTGAGTGTCCCTTTAAGGTAAAAATAAAAACACAGCTTTGTAACATTCTATAGAATCAATTAAATTAATGTTCTTTTAAGCCCTTTTTTCATATTGGCATTTTGTAATTTAAACTGCAGTGCATATGATTTATAATAGTTTGGTTTAGCTAGTTTGCAATGCTATAATATTTAATGTAGGCACATGACAGCAAATTAAAAAAAAAATGTTCTATTAAAACAATTTTTTTTTTTATGGCTGGCATTGCGTACCTTAACATTCACCTGCACTAACCACAGCAAGGTACATAGATGTCCTAAAGATCATTGTCAGTGAGTGCTAGACGCTTAGAAGGCTGAGTCACAACAATTACTGTCTAGGAATTTTACTCCTCCCCTCCCTCCCAACTGTAGTTGCAGGGTTATGTCAGCACCCAATGTGAATATGTTCCATAACCATGTGCAGTCGCTTCAAAGATACCTTGCAGTACAAAAAATTTGGACTGTGAGAGGGCGGAGCCAACATCAGAGGAGACAAGACGTGTATTACATGGGCTCCTAAAAAACTAACAAACATCAAGCCTAATAGAACATTTAATTTAAGTTTTCTTAATTCAGGTTGGGACCTACACCTGTGAGAGGGTGAGAGCAACTCATCAATAGCCTCAGGTAACAAAACTTTAAACTTTTATTGAGGCTCTGACATAAGAACGAGACGCTTGCCACAGCCACGAGGCAGAACAGACAACTGGCCGATTGAATATTGCAGACCTATATGAACAGATACAGGCATGGTGTGCAAGCTTTGAAGAGAAGATGGATTTCTGTTTCCACGACCTATTGTCTACGGTCAAGGATCTGAGGAAGGTAGAGAGCGATCCGATACCCAAGATGGTGGCTGATATCTCTAAGAAGGCTGAGACCTCCCGACCCACTGCAAGGGCGCCAATCTCACTATTGGAGCCTCCACAGACCTGCACAATATCTCTTTCACATGCTACCTTAATGAGCAGGTTTGCAGGCCTAAGAGAGGAGAAGTGCCCCTACACTTCAGTGTCTATGGAAAAAGTGGCCAGTACAATGGGCGGCTCCTTACCTCTCACATGCGGTGCGCATCCTCTCACCGAAAATTTGATCGTTGCAATTGGAACCGGTCTCAGCTGCGTCAGCATTGGCTGCGGAGCCTAGCTGCGTTATGGACCGGGTGAGATAGATGGTGATTTTTGGATGCCGCCCCACACCGACAGGCTCCCACAAGCCCTATGTCACACCTGACCTGCAGACATCCACAAGGCCAAACATTACTATCTCCAATATACAGCCAACCATCCGTGGGACAGTCAGCGAGGAGATTTGAGATGCACAACTGTTGCCTCGACAGGTTACAAGCCTGATCGGAGATTTGTCAATTACTTGCCCCTAATTTAGATATAGATCTACCACAGCCTCTGGCGGATATGGCCTGGGATCTGAGTATACTGTCCCCAACTGCGGGGAACAGAGTTGATAACCTAGATTGCACTACTGCAGCTCCATACTTTGCCGTGGAAGAGGCGAACCTCACACTATTTTGAGAGCAACACAATGGAAGTCACAACTGCTTTCACTAATAACAAGCCAGAGCAGCACTATGATTAGTAAGCTTTCTCTACAGGAAGCGAAAGTACATGTAGACTTTCCACCAAGCTGCTATACATTTACTACTCCCAAGGGCAACTCCTTTATCACACTGAAGCCCTCTCGGCACAGGGGACCTCTACACTGGCCATTACAGCTGTTTGGAGGTGAACAGAAGTCCAGATCTTGCATGCCCACTGTTTGCCCCTAAGTAATCCTTTACCTGGCCATATGACTGACCCCTTTAGGATCCATGATGAGGGCCTACTACTGAAGCGATAGTCTTAGATTCTGTACCCATCTGAATCTATACAGATGTTATGCAAGACCTGTTTTATAGGGACATACAAACTTTGGTATCCTATATAAGAGACTGGACTATTTATGTTATTGGAATTATTTAGTCAGCCACTATTATTAATCCACAGTTCTCCCAATGTTTTGAATTTTTATGTTGCATTTTGATTATACTGTCAGGGTCTTATGTTTGTATCACTTAGCACTTAGGAATAAGATAGCCTGACAACTTGCTCTTGGCTCTTATAATTAGATCCATTTCCCTATATAAATATATATACTTTTATATACCCCAACGAGATTATACATGGCTCATAGTAAATAGATAATTCAGCTCCATAGCTCATCTATATTACTTCACTAGTGCGTCTATATTTAATGTTACACAGTCTAGAAATTCAGCTTTAATGACACATGTATACTATACTGCGTGAGTATTTGTGGGTTTTGCGTTTCCTCCTCTAGATACTCAGCTCTCATGATATATATATATATTGCACTATATTAGTTTGTTTGTTTTATATTACCTCTCCGAGACATTTAGCTCTCATGGCGCATGTATGGTGCACTGCGTGAGTATGTCTGTGTTTTATATTACCTCCTCTAGATATTCAGCTATTATGGCACATGTATATTACACTGCGCTAGTATGTCTGTGTATTACATTACCTCCTCTAGATATTCAGCTATTATGGCACATGTACATTGCATTGCACTAGTATGTCTGAATGTTATATTACTTCCTACAAATACTCAGCTATTACGACACATGTATATTACACCGCGCTAGTATGTTTGTGTTTTACATTATCTCATCTAGGTGTTTAGCTATTATGGCATATGTATATTTCACTACGCTAGTATGTCTGGGTTTTACATTGCCTCCTCTAGATATTCAGCTATTATGGCACATATATATTGCACTGCACTAGTATGTCTGAACTTTCTATTACTTCCTACAGATACTCAGCTATGGCGGCACATGTAAATTACACTGCGCTAATATCTTTGTGTTTTATACTATCTCCTCTAGATAATCAGCTATTATGGCACATGTATATTACACTGCGCTAGTACATCTGTGTTTCACATTACCTCCTCTAGATACTCAGCTATTTTGGCACATGTATATTGCACTGCACTAGTATGTCTGAATTTTATAGTACTTCCTACAGATACTCAGTTATTACGGCACATGTCTATTACACCTCGCTAGTATGTTTGTGTTTTTTCTTTTTTTATATATTATCTCCTCTAGGTGTTTAGCTTTCATGGCGCATGTATATTACACTTCGCTTATATTCAACAGTCTTATAAGAGGGTTTATACAAATCCTCTTTGAGCATGTTTGAAAGGTTATGTGTTTTGTCTGTGTTTTATATTACCTCCTCTAGATATTCAGCTATTATGGCACATGTATATTACACTGCGCTAGTATGTCTGTGTATTACATTACCTCCTCTAGATACTTCAGCTATATGGCACATGTACATTGCATTGCCACTAGTATGTCTGAATGTTATATTACTTCCTACAGACTACTCAGTTATTACGGCACATGTCTATTACACCTCGCTAGTAGTTTGTGTTTTTATATTATCTCCTCTAGGTGTTTAGCTTTCATGGCGCATGTATATTACACTTCGCTAATATTCAACAGTCTTATAAGAGGGTTATACAAATCCTCTTTGAGCATGTTTGAAAGGTTATGTGTTTTGTCTGTGTTTTATATTACCTCCTCTAGATATTCAGCTATTATGGCACATGTATATTACACTGCGCTAGTATGTCTGTGTATTACATTACCTCCTCTAGATATTCAGCTATTATGGCACATGTACATTGCATTGCACTAGTATGTCTGAATGTTATATTACTTCCTACAAATACTCAGCTATTACGACACATGTATATTACACCGCGCTAGTATGTTTGTGTTTTACATTATCTCCTCTAGGTGTTTAGCTATTATGGCATATGTATATTGCACTACGCTAGTATGTCTGGGTTTTACATTGCCTCCTCTAGATATTCAGCTATTATGGCACATATATATTGCACTGCACTAGTATGTCTGAACTTTCTATTACTTCCTACAGATACTCAGCTATGGTGGCACATGTAAATTACACTGCGCTAATATCTTTGTGTTTTATACTATCTCCTCTAGATAATCAGCTATTATGGCACATGTATATTACACTGCGCTAGTACATCTGTGTTTCACATTACCTCCCTCTAGATACTCAGCTATTATGGCACATGTATATTACACTGCGCTAGTACATCTGTGTTTCACATTACCTCCTCTAGATACTCAGCTTTTATGGCACATGTATATTGCACTGCACTAGTATGTCTGAATTTTATATTACTTCCTACAGATACTCAGCTATTACGGCACATGTCTATTACACTGCGCTAGTATGTTTGTGTTTTATATTATCTCCTCTAGGTGTTTAGCTTTCATGGCACATGTATATTACACTTCGCTAGTATTCAACAGTCTTATAAGAGGGCTATACAAATCCTCTTTGAGCATGTTTGAAAGGTTATGTGGCAGGTTCATCTAGTAGGCTAGTATTAGACTAGGAGTTACTCTGCTGTAAATGTTAACTTATAGAAGGCTAAGTAATGTTATGCAACTGCTATGGTTTTATGTATTGTTTATGTGTTTTGTTTTTGTCTACGCCTAGAGTCTGAGGCTACTTGCTTACATCAGGACTTTATAATGCCTTTACTGTTCAGTGAGTATATACAATGTCTAGTGCCTCTTATCTAAGTCATGGTTTGTTTGTTTTTTTGTTTTTTTGTTTTTTTTTATTTCTCCATATGAGGCTGATGTTCTATTAATACATAGTTTATATTTCCTTTTTCATGCCCACATATGTGCCAAGTTGTCAAATACCATACGACTCGTAATGTCATTTTATCCTATAGATTAAAAAAAAGAAAAGGAAAGAAAAGGAAGGAAGGGGAAAAAAAAAAAAACTTTAGAGTTTCCGCCAAGTTCCTTAAAATACTTATTTATATGTACGGCTCTGCCCTCCACCCCCTCCCTCCTATATATAGTGGTGCTTACCCGCTGAATTCCCCCCCCCTACTATATACACGTTACTTCTCCTCTTGAAACTCTTAAAGAGCTGTCCATTTGACCATTGGTTATCTTTTATTTTTTATAATTCTGGTCCATTGGGCCTGAAACTATGAGGGGTAGTTATCAAGCTGTCTACTTTACCTGCCTTCGCCGGTTCAATACACCCGCCTAAGCTCGCCCTACCATCGCCGCCGCGGACCTGCAAAATTTCGCCTAAGTTATCAAAAAAGCTGTCAAAAAGCCGTTGCACCAAGTACGGGGCGATGAGCAGCGGACTGTGAGAGTTATCACTCATCCGATCTCGCTGCTTTTCGGCTTTTTGACAGCTTTTTTTGCTAGCCTGTCACTAAACACCCCACACTAACTACACTGTTCTACCCCTATTCAGGCACCCCTGGAGCCCCCCGCAACTCAATAAGTTATTAACCCCTAAACCGCCACTCCTAGACCACGCGCAACTCTTATAAATGTAATTAACCCTAAAACCGCCGCTCCCCGGTCCCCGCCGCAACTCTTATAAATGTATTAACCCCTAAACCGCTGCTCCCGGACCCGCCTCCACCTACATGATACCTATTAACCCCTATCCTGCTCCCCCTATACTGCCGCACTCTATAATAAAGTTATTAACCCCTATCCTGCTGATCCTGGACCTCACCGCAACTAAATAAATAGTTTAACCCCTAAACCGCCACTCCCGGACCCCGCCGCAACCTATATTAAACTTATTAACCCCTAATCTGCCCCCCCTACACCATCGCCACCTATAATAAATTTATTAACCCCTATCCTGCCCCCCCATTACACCGCCGCCACTGTAATAAAATTATTAACCCCTAAACCTAAGTCTAACACTAACCCTAACACCCCCCTAACTTAAATATTAATTAAATAGCTATCTTAGGATTTATTTTTATTTTACAGGCAACTTTCAATTTATTTTAACTAGGTACAATAGCTATTAAATAGTTATTAAACTATTTAATAGCTACCTAGCTAAAATAAATAGAAATTTACCTGTAAAATAAAAACTAACCTAAGTTACAATTACACCTAACACTACACTATACTTTAATAAATTATTCCTATTTAAAACTAAATACCTGTAAAATAAACCCCTAAGATAGCTACAATATAATTAATAATTACATTGTAGCTATTTTAGGGTTTATATTTATTTTAGAGGTAACTTTGTATTTATTTTAGCTAGTTAGAATAGTTATTAAATAGTTATTAACTATTTAATAACTACCTAGCTAAAAGAAATACAAAATTACCTGTAAAATAAATCCTAACCTAAGTTACAATTAAACCTAACACTACACTATCATTAAATTAATTAAATAAATTACCTACAAATAACTACAATTAAATACAATTAAATAAACTAACTAAAGTACAAAAATAAAAAAAGCTAAGCTACAAAAAATAAAAAAAATAAGTTACAAACATTTAAAAAATATTACAACAATTTTAAGCTACTTACACCTAATCTAAGCCCCCTAATAAAATAACAAAGCCCCCCAAAATAAAAAAAATCCCTACCCTATTCTAAATTAAAAAGTTCAAAGCTCTTTTACCTTACCAGCCCTTAAAAGGGCCTTTTGCGGGGCATGCCCCAAAGAATTCAGCTATTTTGCCTGTAAAAGAAAAACACAACCCTCCCCAACATTAAAACCCACCACCCACATACCCCTAATCTAACCCAAACCCCCCTTAAAAAAACCTAACACTACCCCCCAGAAGCTCATCCTACCTTGAGTCGTCTTCAGCCAGCCGACCATCGATGGAACTGAAGAGGAGATCTGGAGCGGCAGAAGTCATCATCCAAGGGGCGCTGAAGAAATCTTCCATCCGATGAAGTCATCATCCATGCGGCGCTGAAGAAGTCTTCCATCCGGGCAATGTCATCTTCCAAGCGGCATCTTCAATCTTCATCCATCCAGAGCGGAGCGGAGCCATCTGCAGACGAGCCGACGCGAAGCCATCCTCTTCTTCCTGACGACTACAGACGAATGGATATTCCTTTAAGGGACGTCATCCAAGATGGCGTCCCTTCAATTCCGATTGACTGATAGGATTCTATCAGACAATCGGAATTAAGGTAGGAAAAATCTGATTGGCTGATTGAATCTGCCAATCAGATTGAAGTTCAATTCGATTGGCTGAACCAATCAGCCAATCAGACTGAGCTCGCATTCTATTGGCTGATCGGAACAATCAGATTTTTCCTACCTTAATTCCGATTGGCTGATAGAATCCTATCAGCCAATCGGAATTGAAGGGACGCTATCTTGGATGACGTCCCTTAAAGGAATATCCATTCGTCGTTAGTCGTCGGGAAGAAGAGGGGGGTTTGGGTTAGATTAGGGGTATGTGGGTGGTGGGTTTTAATGTTGGGGGGGTTGTATTTTTCTTTTACAGGCAAAAGAGCTGAATTCTTTGGGGCATGCCCCGCAAAAGGCCCTTTTAAGGGCTGGTAAGGTAAAAGAGCTTTGAACTTATTAATTTAGAATAGGGTAGGGAATTTTTTATTTTGGGGGGCTTTGTTATTTTATTAGGGGGCTTAGATTAGGTGTAAGTAGCTTAAAATTGTTGTAATATTTTTTAAATGTTTGAAACTTATTTTTTTATTTTTTGTAACTTAGCTTTTTTTATTTTTTGTACTTTAGTTAGTTTATTTAATTGTATTTAATTGTAGTTATTTGTAGGTAATTTATTTAATTAATTTAATGATAGTGTAGTGTTAGGTTTAATTGTAACTTAGGTTAGGATTTATTTTACAGGTAATTTTGTATTTCTTTTAGCTAGGTAGTTATTAAATAGTTAATAACTATTTAATAACTATTCTAACTAGCTAAAATAAATACAAAGTTACCTGTAAAATATATATAAACCCTAAAATAGCTACAATGTAATTATTAATTATATTGTAGCTATCTTAGGGTTTATTTTACAGGTAAGTATTTAGTTTTAAATAGGAATAATTTATTAAAGTATAGTGTAGTGTTAGGTGTAATTGTAACTTAGGTTAGTTTTTATTTTACAGGTTAATTTCTCTTTATTTTAGCTAGGTAGCTATTAAATAGTTAATAACTATTTAATAGCTATTTTACCTAGTTAAAATAAATTGAAAGTTGCTTGTAAAATAAAAATAAATCCTAAGATAGCTACAATATAATTATTATTTATACTGTAGCTATATTAGGGTTTATTTTAAAGGCAAGTATTTAGTTTTAAATAGGATTAATTTAGTTAATAAGAGAAATATTATTTAGATTTATTTAATTAATATTTAAGTTAGGGGGGGTGTTAGGGTTAGTGTTAGACTTAGGTTTAGGGGTTAATAATTTTATTACAGTGGCGGCGGTTGTAGGGGGGGCAGGATAGGGGTTAATAAATTTATTATAGGTGGCGACGGTGTAGGGGGGGCAGATTAGGGGTTAATAAGTTTAATATAGGTTGCGGCGGGGTCCGGGAGCGGCGATTTAGCGGTTTAAACTATTTATTTAGGTGCGGCGAGGTCCGGGATCGGCAGGATAGGGGTTAATAACTTTATTATAGATGGCGACGGTATAGGGGGGGCAGGATAGGGGTTAATAGGTATCATGTAGGTGGCGGCGGGGTCTGGGAGCGGCGGTTTAGGGGTTAATACATTTATTATAGTTGCAGCGGGGACCGGGAGCGGCGGTTTAGGGGTTAACATATTTATTATATCGTGCGGTGGGCTCCGGAGTGGCGGTTTAGGGGGTAATAACTTTATTTCGTTGTGGCGGTGTAGGGGGGACAGATTAGGGGTGTTTAGACTCGGGGTACATGTTAGGGTGTTAGGTGTAGACAGCTCCCATAGGAATCAATGGGATATCTGGCAGCAGCGAACATGAACTTTCGCTATGGTCAGACTCCCATTGATTCCTATGGGATCCGCCGCCCTCCAGGTACGCTGGGCCGGAAAAAGTGCCAAGCGTACCTGCTAGTTTTTTGATAACTAGCAAAAGTAGTCAGATTGTGCCGCACTTGTGTGTGGAACATCTGTAGTGACGTAAGAATCGATCTGTGTCGGACTGAGCCCGGCGGATCGAAGCTTACGTCACAAAATTCTACTTTTGCCGGTATCTAGGGCTTGATAACTAAGGCGAATCAGCCTCACCACAAATACGCTGCGGAATTCCAGCGTATTTGAGGTTGACGGCTTGATAACTACCCCCCCTATGTATCCAACTGGTCAGTCATTTATGATATCTTATTGAAAAATCGAGGTTTTATTAGCCTTCTATCAATGTTTTATATAACTGCCGAAATGTTTCGGTCAATTTTGTCTGTATCTTTTTCTTTTATCAAAAAGGCGTATTATGTTTTATGTTTGTTATGCAAAAACCTCAATAAAAAAATATTTTAAAAATTTTTTTTGGATTGTACAGTCTAAAAATAGCTCACCCTACAAGCTTGGAGATCAAAGCCTAGTTTTCATTGAGGTGGTAAATTTTGGAAATTGGTGGTAAAAACAGTTATCTCGATTAAAATCCATGGCGAAATTTATGTTACAGCCAGTTTCCAAACTTTACCACCTCAATAGAAACAAGGCCACAGTTAGGTAAGTTTACCGTGAACCAGCCCCAGACAACAGTTGAGTAAAACCTTCAAGGAGTACTCATTGACAGGAAAATAAGGCCAAACAGAAAGCCTGCTAAACAAGAAAAAAATATCAAACAAATAAAGCAATGTAAGCAGACAAATACAGAGTTGGTATAAGAGAAAACAGCTAATGATATGGTATTTCCCTCACCTATATTAATCCTCCAAAATCTAGACAGGCAATCAGTTACTGTCTCGTCTTAAAATCTGACAAATATCTTCCCTATACTAAAAACAGTGATAAATAATCATCCATTACAAGTGGCTGGCTATTACTACCGCAAGCTTGCTGTAGCAATTAGCGCTTATAAAATTAACCAGAGATCAGATGTCTGATTAATTTTATAAATGTGCCCCAAATGACCCAAAATACAGTGGTGTATACTTTATTCAAAAATAATAATTGTAACATTTTTATTTTTTATTAAATTAACTGCACCAGGCAGTTTTGGGGGGCTAAAGTTGGCGGGTGTGGGGTGTAAAAAAAAAAAAGGCACTGAAAAGTGCCTTTACATTGCGGTCTATGGGAATTGTGTGTTCCCATTAAATATATATGTATATGCTCATATACATATATATTTATGTGTTAGTATCTGTATATACACATATTAACACAAATGTATATGTATATAATTATATATATATATATATATATATATATATTTAATTTACAATTTGCTGCCATCGCTGCGCAACTTACCCCCTTCGCTGCACTTTGGTTCTGTGCTGTGTATGACGGCATCAGAATGAGACTTCCATTGGAGGGAGAGCCTATAAAAGCGTGTTCTCGTGAGCGCAATGCTTCCCAGCAATGCAAACGTGAGCTTGCGTTCGCATTGCTGTCAACTTGTAATACCAGCACACATTAGCATGTGATGGTATAACTCAGCGGAACGCAAATATCAATTTCACTAAAGTGATATTTAGCGCTCCACTTGTAATCTGGCCCAATATTTGCCACTTCTATTTAGTCATTTTATTTTTGTTAACACCAGAGATCACCATAAGAGAACATATTGGGTTAAGCCACAAGCCAAATTAAAAATAAATAAAGTTTAATCTATGATCTCAGGCTACCATACTGTTTTACATTTTTTTTGGAAACCCCTTGCACAATTCCATGCTCTGACTTTGTTTTTTTTTAACTATGTTTCCTTCCAGTGTGTTGCATTGATTGGCATATTTTAAACCAACACCTGCATTTTCTATTTGTGTAAATTATGTTTTTTAAGGTCACATAGTATTTGCTTTTTAAATATATATATCTTACCTCTCCTATGTTTTCTGTCAAGGAATGGATTGATATAATTCCCACACACGCACACATTTGACAGGTCCAGCATTTAACAGCTCTGTAACAGGCTTTCCGATGTACTGAGAGACCAATATAGGCAGTCATCTGTTTCAAGCTTCTGTTTCTTTAGAAATCACAGCTTGTTCTTAAGAGATAAAACATGTAGCAACAAACTGAATATTAATAGAGAGCAAAATGTTAACAGCACTTGCATTACTAAAGCAGAAAATATCTAGTTTTCATTATGTATTTCTTTGGTTTAAAATTCAATTTTAATTAATATATTTCCTTTCATACTATTTTAAAAAGCGCTGTGGAATCTGTTAGCGCTCCACAAATAACCAATAATAATAATAATAACTAAAGGGGCAAGGTTAAGGGCATGGCATAGGAGAAGGACGCCCACTTGGTTCCTCGAAACAACGCTTTTTTATATGTTTACTTTTGGTTTTTTTGGTTAGGGTTTGTTAAGGGGACACTAGCATCAATATAAACTTTCATGATTCAGATCGAGCATGCAGTTTTAAGAGACATGCCAATGTATTTCCATTTACAAATTGTGCACAGTCTTTTTGTAAGCAAACTTTCTGAGGCGCCAGCTACCACTGAGTAGTGATGTCTTGAACAGTTCACCGGAGAACAGTTCCCCTGCGAACATAGCTTTTTTTGTGTTCGCAGCGGCGGGCGAACATATGCGATGTTCGATCCGCCCCCTATTCGTCATCATTGAGTAAACTTTGACCCTGTATCTCACAGTCTGCAGACACATTACAGCCAATCAGCAGCAGACACTCCCTCCCAGACCCTCCCAGCTCCTGGGCAGCAGCCATTTTAGATTCATTCTGATCCTGCATTCTTAGTGAGAGGAGGGATAGTGTAGCTGCTGCTGATTTTATAGGGAAATTGATAGCTAGGCTAGTGTATTCAGTGTCCACTACAGTCCTGTAGGACTCATCTGATCTCTGCTGTAAGGACAGCACCCCAAAAAGCCCTTTTTAGGGCTACATCAGTCATTTTTGTTTTTTTTTGTTTTTTTCTTTGTAATCTAATAGCAGTTGCCTGCCTGGCACTGCCAGCCTGTGTGTCAGGCTCACAGCATATACTGTGCCTACTTGCTCAGTGCCACCACTCATATCTGGTGTAAAAATAGTGTAAATTTAAAACAAAAAAACTTTTACATCAGTCTGTTAGTGTAATCTAATTTCAGTAGCCAGGCCAGCCTGCCACTGCCAGCCTGTGTGTCAGGCTCACAGTATATACTGTGCCTACTTGCTCAGTGCCACCAGTCATATCTGGTGTAACATTGGTGTAAATTTTAAAAAAACAAAAACGTTTACATCAGTCTGCTAGTGTAATCTAATTTCAGTTGCCAGGCCAGCCTGCCACTGCCAGCCTGTGTGTCAGGCTCACAGCATATACTGTGCCTACTTGCTCAGTGCCACCACTCATATCTGGCTGGTGTAACAGTAGTGTAATTTAAAAAAAAAACTTTTACATCAGTCTGCTAGTGTAATCTAATAGCAGTTGCTTGCCTGCCACTGCCAGCCTGTGTGTCAGGCTCACAGCATATACTGTGCCTACTTGCTCAGTGCCACCACCAGTCATATCTGGTGTAACATTAGTGTAAATTTAAAAAAAAAAACTTTTACACCAGTCTGCTAGTGTAATCTAATTTCATTTGCCAGGCCAGCCTGCCACTGCCAGCCTGTGTGTCAGGCTCACAGCATATAATGTGCCTACTTGCTCTGTGCCACCACTCATATCTGGTGTAACATTAGTGTAAATTTAAAAAAAAAAAAAACTTTTACATCAGTCTGCTAGTGTAATCTAATTTCAGTTGCCAGGCCAGCCTGCCACTGCCAGCCTGTGTGTCAGGCTCACAGCATATACTGTGCCTACTTGCTCAGTGCCACCACTCATATCTGGTGTAACATTAGTGTAAATTTTAAAAAAAACTTTTACATCAGTCTGCTAGTGTAATCTAATTTCAGTTGCCAGGCCAGCCTGCCACTGCCAGCCTGTGTGTCAGGCTCACAGCATATACTTTGCCTACTTGCTCAGTGCCACCACCAGTCATATCTGGTGTAACAGTAGTGTAAATAAAAAAAAAAAAACGTTTTTGACTGTGAAACATCAGTCTGCTAGTGTAATCTAATTGCAGTTGCCTGCCTGCCAGCGAGTGTGCCAGACCCACTTGCCCAGTGCCACACCACTCATATCTGGTGTAACAGTAGTGTAAATTTAAAAAAAAAACTTTTACATCAGTCTGCTAGTGTAATCTAATAGCAGTTGCCTGCCTGCCACTGCCAGCCTGTGTGTCAGGCTCACAACATATACTGTGCCTACTTGCTCAGTGCCACCACCAGTCATATCTGGTGTAACATTATTGTAAATTAAAAAAAAAAACTTTTACATCAGTCTGCTAGTGTAATCTAATTTCAGTTGCCAGGCCAGCCTGCCACTGCCAGCCTGTGTGTCAGGCTCACAGCATATACTGTGCCTACTTGCTCAGTGCCACCAGTCATATCTGGTGTAACAGTAGTGTAAATTTTTAAAAAAAAACTTTTACATCAGTCTGCTAGTGTAATCTAATTTCAGTTGCCAGGCCAGCCTGCCACTGCCAGCCTGTGTGTCAGGCTCACAGCATATACTGTGCTTACTTGCTCAGTGCCACCACTCATATCTGGTGTAACTTTATTGTAAATTAAAAAAAAAAAACTTTTACATCAGTCTGCTGGTGTAATCTAATTTCAGTTGCCAGGCCAGCCTGCCACTGCCAGCCTGTGTGTCAGGCTCACAGCATATACTGTGCCTACTTGCTCAGTGCCACCAGTCATATCTGGTGTAACAGTAGTGTAAATTTTAAAAAAAAAACTTTTACATCAGTCTGCTAGTGTAATCTAATTTCAGTTGCCAGGCCAGCCTGCCACTGCCAGCCTGTGTGTCAGGCTCACAGCATATACTGTGCCTACTTGCTCAGTTCCACCACTCATATTATCTTGTTTAATCGTAGTGTAAGTGTACATTTAAAAAAAACAAAACTATTTTGACTGTGAAACATCAGTCGTCTTTTTTGTGTCAGGCTCACAGCGTATACTGTGCCCACTGGTCCAGTGCCATCATTCATATTATTTTGTTTTATAGTAGTGTAAGTGTACATTTTAAAAATAAAAAAACTATTTTGACTGTGAAACATCAGTCTGCTTTTTTGTGTCAGGCTTACAGCGTATACTGTGCCCACTGGTCCAGTGCCACCATTCATATTATCTTGTTTTATAGTAGTGTAAGTGTACATTTTAAAAATAAAAAAACTATTTTGACTGTGAAACATCAGTCTGCTTTTTTGTGTCAGGCTCACAGCGTATACTGTGCCCACTTGCCCAGTGCCACCACTCATTTTATCTTGTGTAATAGTAGTGTAAGTGTACATTTTAAAACTAAAATAATTATTTTGACTGTGAAACATGTGTGCTTTTTTGTGTCAGGCTCACAGCATATACTGTGCCCACTTGTCCAGTGCCACCACTCACATTATCTTGTTTAATAGTAGTGTAAGTGTACATTTTAAAAATAAAAAAAACTATTTTGACTGTGAAACATAAGTTTGTTTTTTTGTGTCAGGCTCACAGCGTATACTGTGCCCACTTGTCCAGTGCCACCACTCACATTATCTTATTTAATAGTAGTGTAAGTGTACATTTTAAAAATAAAAAAACTATTTTGACTGTGAAACATAAGTCTGCTTTTTTGTGTCAGGCTCACAACGTAAACTGTGCCTACTTGTCCAGTGCCACCACTCACATTATCTTGTTTAATAGTAGTGTAAGTGTACATTTTAAAAATAAAAAAACTATTTTGACTGTGAAACATAAGTCTGCATTTTTGTGTCAGACTCACAGCGTATACTGTGCCCACTTGCCCAGTGCCACCACTCACATTATCTTGTTTAATAGTAGTGTAAGTGTACATTTTAAAAATAAAAAAACTATTTTGACTGTGAAACATAAGTCTGCTTTTTTGTGTCAGGCTTACAGCGTATACTGTGCCCACTTGTCCAGTGCCTCCACTCACATTATCTTGTTTAATAGTAGTGTAAGTGTACATTTTAAAAATAAAAAAACTATTTTTACTGTGAAACATCAGTCTGCTTTTTTGTGTCAGACTCACAGCGTATACTGTGCCCACTTGTCCAGTGCCACCACTCACATTATCTTTTTTAATAGTAGTGTAAGTGTACATTTTAAAAATAAAAAAACTATTTTGACTGTAAAACATCAGTCTGGTTTTTTGTGTCAGGCTCACAGCGTATACTGTGCCCACTCACAGTAGCTTGCACGCATAGTAGCACTAATTGAAAAAAAAATGACAGGCAGAGGCTGGTCAACCCACAGGGGCCATTGTGGTCGTGGTGCTGTGATTCCCTTTGGCCATAGAATAATGCCCAGTGTTAGGCCACGTACCATGAACATGAAAAGTTCTGATGAAATAGTTGACTTTATAACACAGGACACCCAATCTTCTACAGCTTCCGCTCGTAACCTTGACTCACCATCCTCCTCCTCTAGCTTAGCTTCGGGCACCTCTCAACTTACCACTCGCCTACCACACCACCGACACTAGCACCACAGCTGCCTCACTTGATCTGTCAGAGGAGTTATGTACACCTCAGTGTGAAGAAATGAGTGATGCGCAACCATCATTGACAGAGGATGTAGATAACTGTGATATGTCTCAGTCAGGCAGCATTACAGACATGGACGACGCACGGTGTGATGATGATGATGATGATGTACCCGTCGTTGCTTCCGTTGTTGAGTTGTCAAATACAAGTGAAGGGTTTGATGATGACGATGCGTCCGTGGATGTCACGTGGGCGCCCGGTAGAATAGAAGAAGAACAGGTGGAAAGTTCAGATGGGGAGAAAGAGAGGAGCAGGAGGAGGAGACAAGTTGGAAGCAGGGGGAGGTCATCGCAAGGAGCTAGTGGCACAGTCAGACAGCATGAATCGGCACCCGGGGTCAGCCAGACAGCACGCCAATCAACGCATGCTGTTGCCACCACCAGAATGCCGTCATCGCAGAGCTCAGCAGTGTGGCATTTTTTTTATGTGTCTGCCTCTGACAACATCAATGTCATTTGCAACCTGTGCCAAAAGAAACATCAGTCTGCTAGTGTAATCCAATAGCAGTTGCCTGCCTGCCACTGCCAGCCTGTGTGTCAGGCTCACAGCATATACTGTGCCTACTTGCTCAGTGCCACCACCAGTCATATCTGGTGTAATATTATTGTAAATTAAAAAAAAAAAAAACTTTTACATCAGTCTGCTAGTGTAACCTAATTTCAGTTGCCAGGCCAGCCTGCCACTGCCAGCCTGTGTGTCAGGCTCACAGCATATACTGTGCCTACTTGCTCAGTGCCACCAGTCATATCTAGTGTAACAGTAGTGTAAATTTAAAAAAAAACTTTTACATCAGTCTTCTAGTGTAATCTAATTTCAGTTGCCAGGCCAGCCTGCCACTGCCAGCCTGTGTGTCAGGCTCACAGCATATACTGTGCCTACTTGCTCAGTTCCACCACTCATATTATCTTGTTTAATAGTAGTGTAAGTGTACATTTAAAAATAAAAAAACTATTTTGACTGTGAAACATCAGTCGTCTTTTTTGTGTCAGGCTCACAGCGTATACTGTGCCCACTGGTCCAGTGCCATCACTCATATTATCTTGTTTTATAGTAGTGTAAGTGTACATTTTAAAAATAAAAAAACTATTTTGACTGTGAAACATAAGTCTGTTTTTTTGTGTCAGGCTCACAGCGTATACTGTGCCCACTTGTCCAGTGCCACCACTCACATTATCTTATTTAATAGTAGTGTAAGTGTACATTTTAAAAATAAAAAAACTATTTTGACTGTGAAACATAAGTCTGCTTTTTTGTGTCAGGCTCACAACGTATACTGTGCCTACTTGTCCAGTGCCACCACTCACATTATCTTGTTTAATAGTAGTGTAAGTGTACATTTTAAAAATAAAAAAACTATTTTGACTGTGAAACATCAGTCTGCTTTTTTGTGTCAGACTCACAGCGTATACTGTGCCCACTTGCCCAGTGCCACCACTCACATTATCTTGTTTAATAGTAGTGTAAGTGTACATTTTAAAAATAAAAAAACTATTTTGACTGTGAAACATAAGTCTGCTTTTTTGTGTCAGGCTTACAGCGTATACTGTGCCCACTTGTCCAGTGCCACCACTCACATTATCTTGTTTAATAGTAGTGTAAGTGTACATTTTAAAAATAAAAAAACTATTTTGACTGTGAAACATAAGTCTGCTTTTTTGTGTCAGACTCACAGCGTATACTGTGCCCACTTGTCCAGTGCCACCACTCACATTATCTTTTTTAATAGTAGTGTAAGTGTACATTTTAAAAATAAAAAAACTATTTTGACTGTAAAACATCAGTCTGGTTTTTTTGTGTCAGGCTCACAGCGTATACTGTGCCCACTCACAGTAGCTTGCACGCATAGTAGCACTAATTGAAAAAAAAAATGACAGGCAGAGGCTGGTCAACCCACAGGGGCCATTGTGGTCGTGGTGCTGTGATTCCCTTTGGCCATAGAATAATGCCCAGTGTTAGGCCACGTACCATGAACATGAAAAGTTCTGATGAAATAGTTGACTTTAAAACACAGGACACCCAATCTTCTACAGCTTCTGCTCGTAACCTTGACGCACCATCCTCCTCCTCTAGCTTAGCTTCGGGCACCTCTCAACTTACCACTCGCCTACCACACCACCGACACTAGCACCACAGCTGCCTCACTTGATCTGTCAGAGGAGTTATGTACACCTCAGTGTGAAGAAATGAGTGATGCGCAACCATCATTGACAGAGGATGTAGATAACTGTGATATGTCTCAGTCAGGCAGCATTACAGACATGGACGACGCACGCTGTGATGATGATGATGATGATGTACCCATCGTTGCTTCCGTTGTTGAGTTGTCAGATACAAGTGAAGGGTTTGATGATGACGATGCGTCCGTGGATGTCACGTGGGCGCCCGGTAGAATAGAAGAAGAACAGGTGGAAAGTTCAGATGGGGAGACAGAGAGGAGCAGGAGGAGGAGACGAGTTGGAAGCAGGGGGAGGTCATCGCAAGGAGCTAGTGGCACAGTCAGACAGCATGCATCGGCACCCGGGGTCAGCCAGACAGCACGCCAATCAACACATGCTGTTGCCACCACCAGAATGCCGTCATCGCAGAGCTCAGCAGTGTGGCATTTTCTTTATGTGTCTGCCTCTGACAACAGCAATGTCATTTGCAACCTGTGCCAAAAGAAACATCAGTCTGCTAGTGTAATCTAATAGCAGTTGCCTGCCTGCCACTGCCAGCCTGTGTGTCAGGCTCACAGCATATACTGTGCCTACTTGCTCAGTGCCACCACCAGTCATATCTGGTGTAACATTATTGTAAATTAAAAAAAAAAAAAACTTTTACATCAGTCTGCTAGTGTAATCTAATTTCAGTTGCCAGGCCAGCCTGCCACTGCCAGCCTGTGTGTCAGGCTCACAGCATATACTGTGCCTACTTGCTCAGTGCCACCAGTCATATCTGGTGTAACAGTAGTGTAAATTTAAAAAAAAACTTTTACATCAGTCTGCTAGTGTAATCTAATTTCAGTTGCCAGGCCAGCCTGCCACTGCCAGCCTGTGTGTCAGGCTCACAGCATATACTGTGCCTACTTGCTCAGTTCCACCACTCATATTATCTTGTTTAATAGTAGTGTAAGTGTACATTTAAAAATAAAAAAACTATTTTGACTGTGAAACATCAGTCGTCTTTTTTGTGTCAGGCTCACAGCGTATACTGTGCCCACTGGTCCAGTGCCATCACTCATATTATCTTGTTTTATAGTAGTGTAAGTGTACATTTTAAAAATAAAAAAACTATTTTGACTGTGAAACATCAGTCTGCTTTTTTGTGTCAGGCTTACAGCGTATACTGTGCCCACTGGTCCAGTGCCACCATTCATATTATCTTGTTTTATAGTAGTGTAAGTGTACATTTTAAAAAATAAAAAAACTATTTTGACTGTGAAACATCAGTCTGCTTTTTTGTGTCAGGCTCACAGCGTATACTGTGCCCACTTGCCCAGTGCCACCACTCATATTATCTTGTGTAATAGTAGTGTAAGTGTACATTTTAAAACTAAAATAACTATTTTGACTGTGAAACATCAGTCTGCTTTTTTGTGTCAGGCTCACACACAGCGTATACTGTGCCCACTTGCCCAGTGCCACCATATTATCTTGTTTAATAGTAGTGTAAGTGTACATTTTAAAAATAAAAAAAATATTTTGACTGTGAAACATAAGTCTGCTTTTTTGTGTCAGGCTCACAGCGTATACTGTGCCCACTTGTCTAATGCCACCACTCACATTATCTTGTTTAATAGTAGTGTAAGTGTACATTTTAAAAATAAAAAAAATATTTTGACTGTGAAACATAAGTCTGCTTTTTCGTGTCAGGCTCACAGCGTATACTGTGCCCACTTGTCCAGTGCCACCACTCACATTATCTTGTTTAATAGTAGTGTAAGTGTACATTTTAAAAATAAAAAAACTATTTTGACTGTGAAACATAAGTCTGCTTTTTTGTGTCAGGCTCACAGCGTATACTGTGCCCACTTGTCCAGTGCCACCACTCACATTATCTTGTTTAATAGTAGTGTAAGTGTACATTTTAAAAATAAAAAAACTATTTTGACTGTGAAACATCAGTCTGCTTTTTTGTGTCAGACTAACAGCGTATACTGTGCCCACTTGCCCAGTGCCACCACTCACATTATCTTGTTTAATAGTAGTGTAAGTGTACATTTTAAAAATAAAAAAACTATTTTGACTGTGAAACATAAGTCTGCTTTTTTGTGTCAGGCTCACAGCGTATACTGTGCCCACTTGTCTAGTGCCACCACTCACATTATCTTGTTTAATAGTTGTGTAAGTGTACATTTTAAAAATAAAAAAACTATTTTGACTGTAAAACATCAGTCTGTTTTTTTGTGTCAGGCTCACAGCGTATACTGTGCCCACTGGTCCAGTGCCACCATTCACATTATCTTGTTTAATAGTAGTGTAAGTGTACATTTTAAAAATAAAAAACTATTTTGACTGTGAAACATAAGTCTGCTTTTTTGTGTCAGGCTCACAGCGTATACTGTGCCCACTTGTCTAGTGCCACCACTCACATTATCTTGTTTAATAGTTGTGTAAGTGTACATTTTAAAAATAAAAAAACTATTTTGACTGTAAAACATCCCACTCACAGTAGCTTGCACGCATAGTAGCACTAATTGAAAAAAAATGACAGGCTGAGGCAGGTCAACCCACAGGGGCCATTGTGGTCGTGGTGCTGTGATTCCCTTTGGCCATAGAATAATGCCCAGTGTTAGGCCACGTACCATGAACACGAAAAGTTCTGATGAAATAGTTGACTTTATAACACAGGACACCCAATCTTCTACAGCTTCCGCTCGTAACCTTGACGCACCATCCTCCT
Source organism: Bombina bombina (assembly GCF_027579735.1). Lineage (NCBI taxonomy): Eukaryota > Metazoa > Chordata > Amphibia > Anura > Bombinatoridae > Bombina > Bombina bombina. Next base: position 589,967,148 of record NC_069503.1, on the reverse strand, counting down.
CTAGCTTAGCTTCGGGCACCTCTCAACTTACCACTCGCCTACCACACCACCGACACTAGCACCACAGCTGCCTCACTTGATCTGTCAGAGGAGTTATGTACACCTCAGTGTGAAGAAATCAGTGATGCGCAACCATCATTGACAGAGGATGTAGATAACTGTGATATGTCTCAGTCAGGCAGCATTACAGACATGGACGACGCACGGTGTGATGATGATGATGATGATGTACCCGTCGTTGCTTCCGTTGTTGAGTTGTCAGATACAAGTGAAGGGGTTGATGATGATGATGCGTCCATGGATGTCACGTGGGCGCCCGGTAGAAGAGAAGAAGAACAGGTGGAAAGTTCAGATGGGGAGACAGAGAGGAGCAGGAGGAGGAGACGAGTTGGAAGCAGGGGGAGGTCATCGCAAGGAGCTAGTGGCACAGTCAGACAGCATGCATCAGCACCCGGGGTCAGCCAGACAGCACGCCAATCAACGCATGCTGTTGCCACCACCAGAATGCCATCATCGCAGAGCTCAGCAGTGTGGCATTTGTTTTATGTGTCTGCCTCTGACAACAGCAATGTCATTTGCAACCTGTGCCAAAAGAAACTGAGTCATGGGAAGTCCAACACCCACCTATGTACAACTGCTTTGCGAAGGCACATGATCTCACATCACAAATGCCTATGGGATGAACAAATGAGGACAAGCAGCACACAAACTCAAAGCCGCCATCCTCCTCCTGGTCCAGCATCTTCAGCCACGTCAACCACTGCTGTTCTCCTTGCCCCCTCTCAACCATCCGCCAATCCGTCTCTCTTCCGGAGCAGTTCCTGCTCATCTGCCCACAGTCAGGTGTCTGTCAAGGACATATTTGAGCGTAAGAAGCCAATGTCACCAAGTCACCCCCTTGCCCGGCGTCTGACTGCCGGCTTGTCTGAACTGTTAGCCCGCCAGCTTTTACCATACAAGCTGGTGGAGTCTGAGGCGTTCAAAACATTTGTATCTATTGGGACACCGCAGTGGAAGGTACCCGGCTGAAATTTCTTTTCACAAAAGGCAATCCCCAACCTGTACTCAATTATGCGAAAGGAAGTAATGGCATGTCTGGCACACAGCGTTGGGGCAAGGGTCTATCTGACCACTGATAGCTGGTCTGCAAAGCATGGTCAGGGCAGATATATCACCTACACTGCGCATTGGGTAAACCTGCTGACGGCTGCCAAGCATGGAATGCCTGGCTCTGCAGAGGAGGAGTTGGTGACACCGCCACAACTTGCAGGCAGGCAGGCCTGCTGCCACCTCCTCTACTCCTCCTACTCCATCCTCCTCCATAATCTCCTCGGCTGAGTCCTATTCTGCTGCTGCGTCTTGCTCCACATCAACAGCACCCCCCCCCCCCAGCTCCCCAGATACTATTCCACATCCCGGATACGGCAGTGTAACGCCGTCTTGGGGTTGACTTGCCTGAAAGCAGAGAGTCACACCGCACCAGCACTCCTGTCCGCCCTGAACGCACAGGTGTATCAGTGGCTGACTCCGCACCAACTGGAGATCGGCAAAGTGGTTTCTGACAACGGAAGTAATTTGGTGGCGGCATTGAAATTGGGCAAGTTGACAAATGTTCCGTGCATGGCACATGTGTGTAGTCTGATTGTACAATGCTTTGTGCATAAGTACCCAGGCTTACAGGACGTCCTGAAGCAGGCCAGGAAGGTGTGTGGCCATTTCAGGCGTTCCTACACGGCCATGGCGCACTTGTCATATATCCAGCGGCGAAACAACCTGCCAGTGAGGCGCTTGATTTGCGACAGCCCGACACGTTGGAATTCAACACTCCTAATGTTCGACCGCCTTCTCCAACAAGAAAAAGCTGTTAACGAGTATTTGTATGACCGGGGTGCTAGGACAGCCTCTGGGGAGCTGGGGATTTTTTTGCCATGTTACTGGATGCTCATGCACAATGCCTGTAGGCTCATGCGTCCTTTTGAGGAGGTGACGAACCTAGTCAGTCGCACCGAAGGCACCATCAGTGACATCATACCATTTGTTTTCTTCCTGGAGCGTGCCCTGCGAAGAGTGCTGGATCAGGCCGTAGATGAGCGTGAAGAGGAAGAGGAAGAGTTGTGGTCTCCATCACCACCAGAAACAGCCTTATCAGCATCGCTTGCTGGACCAGCGGCAGCGCAGGAAGAGGATTGTGAGGAAGAGGAGTCAGAGGAGGAATGTGGCTTTGAGTCGGAAGACCAAGCACAACAGGCATCCCAGGGTACTCGTTGTTGTCACCTATCTGGTACCTGTGGTGTTGTACGTGGCTGGGGAGAAGAAGATACCTTCAGTGAGATCACTGAGGATGAGGAACGAGACATGAGTAGCTCGGCATCCAACCTTGTGCAAATGGGGTCTTTCATGCTGTCGTGCCTGTTGAGGGACACTCGTATAAAAAAGCTGAAGGAGAACGAACTGAACTGGGTGTCCACGCTACTAGACCCCCGGTATAAGCTTAAAGTGACTGAAATGTTACTGAATTCCCGCAAGTCGGAAAGGATGGAGCAGTTAAAAAATAAATTAAAAAGTATGCTTTACACAGCGTATAAGGGTGATGTCACAGCAAAACGGGAATCTAACAGAGGAAGAGATGAAAGTAATACTCCTCCTCCCACGACCACGCCGGCAAGGACAGGAGGCTTTCCAGATGTGTTGTTGATGGAGGACATGCGGACCTTTTTAACTCCTATGCATCGCCACAGCCCTTCGGGATCCAGCCTCAGAGAACGACTCAACCGACAGGTAGCAGACTACCTTGCATTAACTGCAGATCTCGACACTCTGAGGAGCGATGAACCCCTTGACTACTGGGTGTGCAGGCTTGACCTGTGGCCTGAGCTATCCCAATTTGCAATCGAACTTCTGGCCTGCCCCGCTTCAAGTGTCCTGTCAGAAAGGACCTTCAGTGCAGCAGGAGGTATTGTCACTGAGAAGAGAAGTCGCCTAGGTCAAAAAAGTCTTGATTATCTCACCTTTATTAAAATGAATGAGGGATGGATCCCAAAGGGACTGACATTGGGCGATACATTCGAGTAAAAAAGGCCTGATGAGATGAGCTGCCTTGGGCTAAAAATGGTCCACATGCTGCTGTATTTTATCTTCAAATGACGGATGACTTGTGTGACTTATCCGCCAACAACTAGGGTTCAAGCCGCAATGTTTTAGGGCACTTTCTAACTGTCAAACAAAGATCAATTTTTCTGGCCGCTGCTACAGCAGCGGCTGCAACAATACCTAATTTTTCAGGCATGTGTACATGCTTAATTTTTCTGGCCTCTGGTGCTGCACTGTGACTTCAAAACCCAAACCAAAAAAAAGGCACATAACAGGGATTAAACTGCTAAGAATAGTACTACTTAACACACCACTCATATCTGGTGGCACAGTAGATTGCACGCGCAGTGCCCCAAATTTGAAGTAGGAGGACCGACCAAGCATTGTCTTCCATCTCCCGGTTCCTAAAAATTTTCTCCGGGTTCCTAAAAACGATGCCATACCTGTACTCGATTGTGCAAAAGTAAGTCATGGCATATGGGGTCTTTCATGCTGTCGTGCCTGTTGAGGGTCGGGGACCCTCATATAAAAAGGCTGAAGGAGAATGACCTGTACTGGGTGTCCAAGCATCTTTTTCCATCTCCCGGTTCCTAAAATCTATGCCATATACACGTCCCCTGATAGGGGACGTAACAGGGATTAAACTGATAAGAATAGTACTAGTTAAAACACCACTCCTATCTGGTGGCACAGTAGATTGCACGCAGTGCTCTGACAAAATGCAGAAGGACATTTGGCAGACGGACATTTGGCCGACAGGCAGAAAGCTAAAGAATGTTCCGATTTTGGCCGAGGGCAGATACACAGAGTGCTCTGTTCTAATCAGAGCCTCGGGCGCCGCAACTGCCTCTGGGAACCTTACCATGGGTTACAGACCACCCGTCTTGTAATTCTCTGTCTGGGAAATTATCTATCTATCAAATCTATCTATTTATCTATCAAATCTATCTATCGTATCTATCATCAAATGTATCTATTGCATCTATTGATGTATGGGGAGTTTGCGGTTGTGCAAATGGACTGTTTGCGGTTGTTTGCGGTGCGTTAAACGGGGAGTTTGGTCTGTCACTGTGAAGCGGGCGTAACCCTTACACTACATGAACGATACAACATCATACCTGATGTTTTAAAGCACGTTATTCCAAACAATTTAGGAATTTTAGGTGATTAATGCCCTTTATGGATTAAAAACAGACTCTGCATCAACTATGTAATTTTCCATGGGAGTTTTGCCATGGATCCCCCTCCGGCATGCCACAGTCCAGGTGTTAGTCCCCTTGAAACAACTTTTCCATCACTTTTGTGGCCAGAAAGAGTCCCTGTGGGTTTTAAAATTCACCTGCCTATTGAAGTAAATGGCGGTTCGCGAACTTTTGCGGAAGTTCGCGTTCGCTGTTCACGAACGCAAAATTTTAGGTTCGCAACATCACTACCACTGAGCATGTGCAAGAGTTCATAGTGTATATGTCTATGAGTCTGTGATTGGCTGATGTCTTTCACATGTTACAAATTGAAGTAAGTGTTTTTATATTGCATATTTAGTATGTAGTTGTTTATTATGCAATTCTACTGTATTTAATAGCCCTGCACAGAGCTCTATAAATATTCTATACAACTGTGTGTCACTATAATCCCAATTGGAGTTTTTTCTTATCTTTTCCTTATCTAGTTTTACCATAACTTATTTAAAGACTATTTTGACTGCTCTATACCAGAAGGTAATAAATCTATCATGTGTCTATAAAAAGGTCTTATAATTCTAAAACAGCTGTCCATGTTTGATTTCTCTTGCTGTACCTACCACTACTATGCATTAAAGAGGCATGCAACCCTTTTTTCTGTCATGATTCATACAGAGTATACAGCTTTACCAAAGGTTTCTAATTTGCTTCTATCATCAAAATTAACTATGTTCTCTTTAATATCCATTGTGTCTTAATATCTTACGCCTAGATTTCTGCGTTAGCCATCAAAACCAGCGTTAGGGGGTCCTAACGCTGGTTTTGGCCGGCCGCTAGTATTTAGAGTCTTGTAGGTAAGGGTCTAACGCTCACTTTCCAGCCGCGACTTTTCCATACCGCAGATCCCCCTACGTCAATTGCATATCCTATCTTTTCAATGGGATCTTTCTAAAGCTGGTATTTAGAGTCTTGGCTGAAGTGAGCGTTAGAACTCTAACGACAAGACTCCAGCCGCAGAAAAAAGTCAGGCGTTAAGAGCTTTATGGGCTAACGCCGGTTCATAAAGCTCCTAACTACTGTGCTCTAAAGTACACTAACACCCATAAACTACCTATGCACCCCTAAACCGAGGCCCCCCACATCGCCGCCACTCGATTAAAATTTTTTAACCCCTAATCTGCCGACCGCACACCACCGCCACCTATATTATCCCTATGAACCCCTAATCTGCTGCCCCTAACATTGCCGAAACCTACATAATATTTATTACCCCCTAATCTGCCCCCCTCAACGTCGCCGCTACCTACCTACACTTATTAACCCCTAATCTGCCAACCGGACCTCACCGCTACTATAATAAATGTATTAACCCATAATAAATAGTATTAACCCCTAATCTGCCCTCCCTAAAATCGCTGACACCTAACTTCAAGTATTAACCCCTAATCTGCCGACCAGACCTTGCCGCTACTATAATAAATGTATTAACCCCTGAAGCTAAGTCTTACCCTAACACCCCCCTAAATTAAATATAATTTAAATCTAACGAAATAAAATAAATCTTATTAAATAAATTATTCCTATTTAAAGCTAAATACTTACCTGTAAAATAAACCCTAATATAGCTACAATATAACTAATAATTATATTGTAGCTATTTTAAGGATTTATATTTATTTTACAGGCAACTTTGTATTTATTTTAACTAGGTACAATAGCTATTAAATAGTTAATAACAATTTAATAGCTACCTAGTTAAAATAATTACAAAATTACCTGTAAAATAAATCCTAACCTAAGTTACAATTAAACCTAACACTACACTATCAATAAATTAATTAAATAAACTACCTACAATTACCTACAATTATCTCTAATTAAACCAATAAACTAAATTACAAAAAAAACACTACATTTAAAAAACAAACACTAAATTACAAAAAATAAAAAATTACAAGAATTTTAAATTAATTACACCTACTCTAAGCCCCCTAAAAAAATAACAAAGCCCCACAAAATAAAAAAATGCCCTACCCTAATCTAAAATAAAAAGTTTACAGCTCTTTTACCTTACCAGCCCTTAAAAGGGCCTTTTGCGGGGCATGCCCCACAGAAAACAGCTCTTTTGCCTGTAAAAAAACATACAATACCCCCCCAACATTACAACCCACCACCCACATACCCCTACTCTAACCCAAACCCCCCTTAAAAAACCTAACACTAAGCCCCTGAAGATCTTCCTACCTTGTCTTCACCACACCGGGTATCCGTCCAGAAGAGGCTCCGAAGTCTTCATCCTATCCGGCAAGAAGAGGTCCAGAAGAGGCTCCGAAGTCTTCATCCTATCCGGCAAGAAGAGGAGATCCGGACCGGCAAACATCTTCATCCAAGCGGCATCTTCTATCTTCATCCATCCGACGAGGAGCGGCTCCATCTTCAAGACCTTCGGCGCGGAACATTCTCTTCTCCCGACGACTAGACGACGAATGAAGGTTCCTTTAAGGGACGTCATCCAAGATGGCGTCCCTCAAATTCCGATTGGCTGATAGGATTCTATCAGCCAATCGGAATTAAAGTAGGAAAAATCTGATTGGCTGATTGAATCAGCCAATCAGATTCAAGTTCAATCCGATTGGCTGATCCAATCAGCCAATCAGATTGAGCTCGCATTCTATTGGCTGATCGGAACAGCCAATAGAATGCAAGCTCAATCTGATTAGCTGATTGGATCAGCCAATCGTATTGAACTTGAATATGATTGGCTGATTCAATTAGCCAATCAGATTTTTCCTACCTTAATTCCGATTCCGATTTTTTAAGCTGGCCGCGTCCGTAAGCAACGCTGGTATTGAGAGTTGCAGTGGCGGTAAATATGCTCTACGCTCCCTTTTTGGAGCCTAACGCAGCCCTTCAAAGAACTCTAAATACCAGCGTTGTTTAAAAGGTGCGGGGGGAAAAAACACACGTAGCTAACGCACCCCTTCTAATGCAAACTCTAAATCTAGGCGTAAGTATCTATCCCATTCATCATTATGTTATTGGGCCCTTTGAGAAAGTCACAGTGGTGAAACGCATCAGTGGTGTATTTGTTTGCTTCACTCTTTATTATGTTAAACCAATAACAGAAAATAATAGATAACGTAATAATGATAAGTGGCTCCAATGTTGTATTAGTACTTGCTATAGCGGGTTGAAAGGATTTAATAATTAAATACATATAATTTAATAATTGGTGCACAATAATATTCCATAATAACAATTTGGACCTATAGAAGTAACAATAATTTATTTTCCCATATGCAATTGTGAATTGAAAGAAGAAGCATCAGTAAATGTGTATTTTTAAGCATTTAAGTTTTTAAGCATTTTTAATAAATATTATGTTTTAACTCATCACAACATGAGAAATAGAATTGGGAGTTTAAAGGGACATGAAACCCAAAATGTTCATGATTTAGGTAGAACATACAATTTTAAACAACTTTTCAGTTTACTTCTATTATCAAATGTTCTTCATTCTCTTGGTATTGTTTGTTGAAGGAGCAGCAATGCACTACTGGTTTCTAATTGAACACATGGGTGAGACAATGACAATTGGTTTGTATATTCAGTTGTGCTCATAAGTTTACATACCCTGGCAGAATTTATGATTTCTTGGCCATTTTCCAGAGAATATGAATGATAACACAAAAACTTTTCTTTCACTCATGGTTAGTGTTTGGCTGAAGCTATTTATTATCAATCAACTGTGTTTACTCTTTTTAAATCATAATGATAATAGAAACTACCCAAATGACCCTGATCAAAGTTTACATACCCTGGTGATTTTGGCCTCATAACATGCACACAAGTTGACACAAAGGGGTTTTAATGGCTATTTAAGGTAAACATCCTCACCTGTGATCTGTTTGCTTGCAATTAGTGTGTGTGTATAAAAGGTCAATGAGTTTCTAGACTCCTGACAGACCCTTGCATCTTTCATCCAGTGCTGCACTGACATTTCTGGATTCTAAGTCATGGGGAAAGAAAAAGAATTGTCAAAGGATCTGTGGGAAAAAGGTAGTTGAAATGTATAAAACAGGAAAGGGATATAAAAAGATATCCAAAGAATTGAGAATGCAACAGAATGAGCATTGTTCAAACTCTAATCAAGAAATGGAAAATTAGGCGTTCTGTTTGATAACGTACTGCATTCATCTTGCCATTAATTCTGACCAAATTTTCTGTGCCTTTGTAGCTCACACATCCCCAAAACTTCAGCGATCCACCTCCGTGTTTCACAGTAGGAATGGTGTACCTTTCATCATAGGCCTTGTTGACTCCTCTCCAAATGTAGCGGTTATGGTTGTGGCCAAAAAGCTCAATTTTGTGTTGGTTCTGAAAAGGCCTAAATGTTTTTGTGTAAAATATTGTTGGATTCAGAAGTGTCTGAATGTGTTTGTGTGGAAAACACTTAAATTTGTGTATATCTGTCTAAATTTTTTTGTCTAAAAATAGAGTTGGTTCTAAAAGTAGCCAGATGTTTTTGTATAAAATATTGTTGGATCCAGAATTGTCTTGATGTGTTTGTCTGGAAAACAGTTACATTTCTGTTTATCTGTCTAAATTAAACATTTGTGTATATCTGTATATCCAGTGCTATATTTACACACAAACAAAATATGTTGGTTCTGAAAGGACCTAGAAGTTTTTGTGTAAAATATTGTTGGATTTAAAAGTGTCTGAATGTGTTTGTGTGGAAAACACTTAAATTTGTGTATATCTGTTTAAATTAGACATGGATCTGGTAGGATTCAGCTGTTTTGTGTAAAAAAAGAGTTTGTTCTGAAAGTACCCAGATGTTTTTGTATAAAATATTGTTGGATCCAGAAGTGTCTGGATGTGTTAGTCTGGAAAACAGTTACATTTCTGTTTATCTGTCTAAATTAAACATGGATCCTCTAAATTAGACATGGATCTGGCAGGATCCGACTGTTTATTTTATAAAGATGTGTTGCTTCTGAAAGGATCCAGAAGATTTTGTGTAAATATTGTTAGATACAGAAGTGTCTGGATGCGTTTGTGTGAAAAACACTTAAATGTGTGTGTATCTGTCTAAATTAGACATGGATTCGGCAGGATCCAGCTGTTTTTCTGTAAAAAAAAAGTGTTTGTTCTGAAAGTACCCAGATGTTTTTGTGTAACAAATTGGTGGATCCAGAAGTGTCTGGATGTGTTTGTGTGGAAAACACTTAAATTTGTTTATATCTGTCTAAATTAGACATGGATCCGGCAGGATCCGGCTGTTTTTCTGTAAAAAGTGTTGGTTCTGAAAGGACCCAGAAGTTTTTGTGTAAAAAAATAGTAGATCCAGAAGTATCTGGATGTGTTTGTGTGGAAAACAGTTAAATTTGTGTTTATCTGTGTAAATTAGACATGGATCCGAAAGGATCCGGCTGTTTTTCTGTAAAAAAGTGTTGGTTCTGAAAGGACCTAGATGTTTTTGTTTAAAAAATTGGTGGATCCAGAAGTGTCTGGATGTGTCTGTGTAAAAAACACTTAAATTTGTGTATATCTGTCTAAATTGGACATGGATCCGGCAGGATCCAGCTTTTACCCACACCCTAAAACGAAGAGGATTAGTGCAGGGAGATGTCAGATCTTGATGCAGCAGAGTGCTCTAAGTTTTGTGCAGAGCCAATAGGATTGAGCTCACATTCTATTGGCTGTTCCAATCAGCCAATAGAAGGTGAGCTCAATCCTATTGGATGATTGGATCAGCCAATAGGATTGAAACTCAATCATATTGGCTGATTGCATCAGCCAATATGATTTTTTCACCTTTAATTCCGATTGGCTGATAGAATTCTATCAGCCAATCAGAATTCAAGGGACGCCATCTTGGATGATGTACCTTAAAGAAACCTTCATTCTTCGTTAGCCGTCAAGAGAAGAGGATGCTCCGCACCCGATATCTTGAAGATGGAGCCGCTCCGCACCGGATGGATGAAGATAGAAGATGCCGTCTGGATGAAGACTTCTGCCTGCTTAAATGAAGACTTCTGCCGGCTTCGCTGAGGATTTCTGCCGCTTCCTTGAGGATGGATGTCCGGTCTTCAAAAATTGTAAGTGGATCTTCGGGGGTTAGTGTTACGTTTTTTTAAGGGTTTATTGGGTGGGTTTTAATTTTACATTAGGGGTTAGGGCTGAAAAAGAGCTAAATGCCCTTTTATGGGCAATGCCCATCCAAATGCCCTTTTCAGGGCAATGGGGAGCTTAGGTTTTTTTAGATAGTTTTTTATTTGGGGGGTTGGTTGTGTGGGTGGTGGGTTTTACTGTTGGGGGGTATTTTTATTGTTATTTACAGGAAAAAGAGCTGATTTCTTTGGGGCAATGCCCTGCAAAAGGCCCTTTTAAGGGCTATTGGCAGTTTAGTTTAGGCTAGGTTTTTTTTATTTTGGGGGGGCTTTTTTATTTTCATAGGGCTATTAGATTAGGTGTAATTCGTTTAAATATTTGATCATTTCTTTTTTATTTTGTGTAATTCAGTGTTTTTTTTTTGTAATTTAGTTAATTGTATTTAATTGATGTAATTTATTTAAGTGTAGTGTAAGGTTAGGTGCTAGTGTAAGATAGGTTAGGTTTTATTTTACAGGTAAATTTGTATTTATTTTAGCTAGGTAGCTAGTCAATGGGGCTGCGTTACGGAGCTTTACGCTCCTTTATTGCAGGTGTTAGGCTTTTTTTTAGATGGCTCTCCCCATTGATGTGTATGGGGAAATCGTGCACGAGCACATAAAACCAGCTCACAGCAGCGCTGGTATTGGAGTGTGGTATGGAGCTCAATTTTGCTCTACCCTCACATATTGCCTGCTAACGCCGGGTGAGCGGTTGCAATCTTTTGCAAGTTAGCACCGAGCCGCTCATAAAGCAAAACTCGTAATCTAACTGTATGTGTTTAACCATGCAAAAGAGTGAAACACAGGGCCTGCTCAATACATTATGCTGCCTGGGTCTAAGAATGAAATGAGCCGCCTCCCCTCCCATAGTAACATTACTGATTAGCATATCAACCAACTAGCTTGGCCTCTGACCTTAGTAAGCCTGCCTACCTGCATGCAACCAATGCTTATGCACAATTGCAAAATAAGTGGGAAGAAAGTTAAGGAAGATATGCACTTGTCCCACCTTGAATGTTGCCCCTGACCAGTTCTGTGTCTTGTACATGAGGTTACGCTGTTTGGCGCCTGCAACTTCACCTCTGGAGACAGAGGACAGGAGTGTTCTAGGCCTTACAGTGACTAAGTCACTGAAGTGGTGCCCCTTGCCAAGTGCTGCCTGGGTCCGTTGGACCCACTTGGTCCCATGGTTGATCCGGCCCTGCACATAAAGTATAAAAAAACATCAATATTCTGCAAATTAGAGCATGCATTTGTTTCCACTTTAATGGCCCTTTAAAAGAAAAATGCAGAACTTAGAATATTTGGGGTAAAATTATTATTGAGCTTGATGCCCCGTGTCTAAAGACCACTGCTCCATAACCTGTACGCCTGCTCTGAGGCGGTGGACAGAAATCGACAGAAATCAACCTAATCAAATACGATCGGGTTGATTGACACCCCTTGCTAGCGGCCAATGATAAATGCTGACAGCGTATCGGTTCATGTCCGCTCGCACCATAATAAATAGGCCCCTTTGAGTCTTCTGTCAATGATAATTGCTTGATCTTAATATAGATTGCAAAGCTAAACTTATCTATAAGCTCCCTACCTCAGTCCCATTAGTTTGATCCCCATATTGTGACAAGCAGGTTAAAAAATATTATAATTGTTTGGTAAAAATATGGAAAAATAAAGATTTGCAAGTAAATATTTAAAAGGGCCTTTTGTAGGGCATTGCTCTAAAGAAATCAGCTCTTTTCCATGAAAAAAAATGCAAAGACCCTCCAACAGTAAAACACACCACCCAACCAACCCCCCCAAAATAAAAAATCAGCCAATAGAATTTTAGTAGCTCTCATCCCATTGACTGATTTGAACAGCCAATAGGATTTTAGTAGCTCTCATCCTATTGGCTGATTTGAATTTCAAAAATCAAATCAGCCAATAGGAATGCAAGGGACGCCATTTTGAAAAGGCTCCCTTGCATTGAAGATTCAGTGTACGGCGGCGACCGTATGAAGAGGATGCTCCGTGCCAGATGTCTTCAAGGATGGACCCGCTCCGTGCCGCCGGGATGAAGATAGAAGATGCCGCCTGGATGAAGATAGAAGACGCCACCTTGATGGATGAATACCTCCCCGCCTGGATGAAGACTTCGCCACCTGGATGTCCAGATTTCAGAAACTGTAAGTGGATCGTCGGGGGTTAGTGTTAGGTTTTTTAAACTTTTTTTGGGTGGGTTTTTTTTAGATTAGGGTTTGTGCGTTCTTAAAAGAGCTGAATGCCCTTTTCAAGACAATGGAAAAGAGCTGAATGCCCTTTTAAGGACAATGCCCATACAAATGCCATTTTCAGGGCAATGGGTAGCTTAGGTTTTTGTTAGAGTTTTTTTTTATTTTGGGGGGTTGGTTGGGTGGTGGTTTTTTTTCTGTTGTGGGGGTCTTTGTATTTTTTTTTCAGGGAAAAGAGCTGATTTCTTTAGGGCAATGCCCATCAAAATGCCCTTTTAAGGGCTATTGGTAGTTTATTCTAGGCTAGGGGGGTATTTTGGAGGGACTTTTTTATTTTTATAGGGCTATTAGATTAGGTGTAATTGTTTTTATTTTGGATCATTTCGTAATTTAGTGTTTGTTATTTTTTTGTAATTTAGTGTTTTTTATATTTTGTAATTTAGTATTTTTTATTTTTTGCAACTGTAGATTTTATTTTTTTAGTAGTGTTAGGCTTTTTTAATTTGTAATTTAGTTTATTTAATTTGTAGTTATTTTAATTTTAGTATAATAGTAATGTTAGTTTAATATATAGTTTAAACTTAGGTTTTTTTAATTTCACAGCTAAGTTTTTATTTTTTTTAAGACAGGGATATTGTCATTTTAATTTAAAGTTAGGGGGTTGTTAGGTTTATGGTTTAATAGTTTAATTTAGTTTTTTGCGATGTGGGGGCTGGCGGTTTAGGGGTTAATAGGTTTATTTAGTGGCAGTAACGTGGAAGGCCAGAGGTTTAGGGGTTAATAACTTTATTTAGTGGCAGAAATGTCGGGGAGCTGCGGAATTGGGGTTAATATCTTTATTATAGTGTGGGCGATGTTGGGGTGCGGGGGGAATAGGGGTTAATAACTTTATAATAGTGGCGGCGATGTCGGGAAGCGGTGGAATAGGGGTTAATAACTTTATATAGGTGGCGGCGATGTCAGGAGTGGCAGATTAGGGGTTAATAACTTTATTTAGGTGTCGGCGATGTAGGGGGAAGCAGATTAGGGGTGTTTAGACATGGGGTTTATTTTAGGATGTTATGTTTAAACTTAACTTTTTTTCCCCCATAGACATCAATAGGGTTGCGTTACGGCGATCGCCATTCCGCACTTCAGGTGTTAGTTGTTTTTCTAACACCTTCTCCCCATTGATATCTATGGGAAAAGCGTGCACGAGCACGTATTCTCGGCCCTTGGATTTTGTGCGGTATGGAGCTCATCGCCACCATATCGCACGCACAAGGCGGCTTTTCAAAAACTTGTAATGGCAACGCTATGGAGGGGGAAATTTTGTTGCGTTCGTTTTGCACCCTCTATAGCGCAAAACTTGTACTCTAGGTTAGAGTGAGGTACTTTTAACCATTTTTTCTTTCTTTCTTTCTGTACCTTGTACTACCTGCAGGAGCCAGATGTGAGGATTCTAGGAACTAATAAACCAGCGTTTTATTTATTTAAATTCTGAATTTGTATTTATTCAGTTTCTTTTTGGTTTGAGAAGTAGTCTGTGTATTTTTAATTTGTGAGAATATTTTGTTAGAGCAAGATCTGTCAGCTATTTTCGAATTGGCTAGAGTTTTCATTGCCAGGAAATATAAACTTTATAAGCTTTTTATACTTTTTTTTTTTTTATACCCCATAAGTTTTTCATTCCTGTGTAGCCTTAAATAGTGCGCTAAAATACCAATGGAGTTTTATAATGATTAGGTACACATGTAATATATGAAGAATTTGATATATGTATATTTTGTATCATTTTACTCAGCAGTTATAGAGTTTTCTTATTTTGAAATCTTGTATTTTTTTAACATGAGTGAGTTGTTTCTCTATAATATTGGGTATTTTTATAACTGTTGGGAGACCTCATAAAATGTTATTTTTTTATTAATTAGTTAGCGGTTATGTTTGTGAAGTATGACTCGTAAAGTATTTTCAATTCACTGCTGGTATTTTATAAGAAAATGTCTACTTTTATATGTTTGTTATGATTTAAAGTGGGTGTTTTAATTTTATAACTATGAGTTTTTTACTTTAGACTCAACAAGTTAAAAAAAAAAACTTTTAAGATTCAGGTTTTAATATATTAAGTGATTATTTTTTTTTTTTATGATTGATATTATTAAGGGAAAAATTCAGTACAAAAATAAATAAAACATTTTACTGTAATATATAATCTCAGGTTACATACTGTATACTAGTTCTCCAAGAAACCTCATATAAAGAATTCATTTTCTATAAATCAGTTCAAGTCCAAACAGACGCATGCTCAAAAAAAACAATTTTATGATATAGATAGTACATACTATTTTAAAAGTTTTCCAGTTTATTTATGTTAAAAAAAAATTGGAATCCTTTGTTGAAACATAACTAGGGTGACCATATTGCCGCTTTAAAAAGGGACACATAAGAAAAATACATGTCAGGGCTTTTTTCAGGGCTGTTTAAAGAAATGTTTTGTATAAGAACCCTGACATATGTATTTTTCATGTGTGTTCCTTTTTAAAGCAGCAATATGGTCACCCTAAACATAACACCTTTCCATAAGGGAAAACTGAGGTAAGTGCCTTCCGCGCTATATGACAGCAGTGTTTGCAACAATGTTGTAGCAATGTTAAACATTTAGTCCTCAAGTTACATGCACACACCTACTTATGGAAAGGAGCTACATTTGAAAAAAGGATACCAAAAAAAAGGGGTACATTTATAAACAAAAGTTCAAATAACTATTAAATACATTGGATTTGGATCATCAACAAAAACTCAAACGACAATGCAATAACACTTTGGGGTAGATTTATCAAGCAGCGGATACTGCAATCTACCCACGATGTTTCCAGATGGCTGGAAACAAGAGTTAAGAAGCAGCCCTTAACTCATCCGCCACCTCTGAGGTGGCAAACAACAATCATCCCGATAAGATACGATCTGGATGATTGACACCCCCTGCTAGATTGGCCGTGAATGTGCAGGGGGTGGCATTGCACAAGCGTTTCACTAGAAATGCCTGTGCAGCATTATATGCCGACAGCGTATGCGATATCGGGCGGACATAATCTGCTACAGTGGATCATGTCCGTCTGATATTTAATAAATCAGGCCCCTATATATATATATATATATCTGAATTCCAAATGAGCTGTAGATTCGAAAAATTCACAATTTCCTTCTATTTCCCTGCCCCCGTATCATGTGTCATTCACCAGCGAATCACATACACTATACGTATACAATGTGAATTCTTGCACATGCTCAGTAGAAGCTGATTCCTCAGAAAGTGTACTTATAAAAATACTGAACAAATTTAAAATGGAAGTAAATTGGAAAGCAGTTTTAAACTGAATGTCCCGTAAACCATGAAAGCTTAATTTTAATGTCCCTTTAATTTTGACTTTAATTTTGTCAATTTGAAAATTTACTGAATAGCTGTAACTTTTATTCTATAATAAATGCATTTTAAAAAGTAAATGTAATGTTTTGTATTTTTGGCAAAAATCTATATCTGAAATACCAGTATTTTCTTAATTAACAATGTGGTATTTTCTTTGGATTCTACTGGCTATGCAACCAATCAGACTGTATAGCATTCTGTCCCAATGTTCAATTAAAATATGATACACTACAGTTTCTGTTATTCTTGGGACCGCTGCCTGAAACATGTCTAAGAATTATATGCCCAGTTACATTAACAGTTGGATGATTTTTTTTTTATATTTCACACTTTCTGAAAACTGTATTTATTGCTAAAGAAACACATTTCTGTTCCCACCTTCAGATGTTATATAACAAAGTATGCCAGCTTCCTTGCATGCTTTTTTATCACTGACATTATAGCCAGTATGGGCAGAATGAAAATTTGAAGGCAAAAGACAGAGAACTTTGCAGAATATCATAAATCCTGATACTAAAATTACTATAACCAATTATTACTATTTGTGTTCAATCTAAATAAGGTGCTAAAGTGAATAATTAAGTTCTATTGGTCTAGATTACAAGTGAAGAGCAAACAATAGCATAGGGTGCATTATCTTTTTGTGCAATCTTGTGCAAAGAATAATGCACAATCTGGAATGGCAAGTGGATGGATAAATATTTTATCCAAAGCATCTTAATAAAGGAGAACATTTTTTAGCGCCTCCTATACTTTTAATTGATATCACAGGGAACACTATTAGTAATCACATTTAAAGGGACATTCCGGTCAAAATTTTAGAAGCACATAGATAAATTGCATCTTTGAATAGAAACATATTTGCAATATACATTTATTGGCAAAAATGCTCCTAGTAAAATTTATCACTGTTTTAGTGTTAACATTTTTCTCTGTGTGTGCATGTGAGGCATAGCTAGATATTCTCAGTGCACCAGCATTTTAAATACTGCAGCATCCGTGGGGCTTGTATCATGTCAGCATTAACAAATTGAGTCATTACCAGATGGTACGAGCACCTTAGGCTTTATGAACAAGTGCTGTGTTTAAAATGCTGGTGCACGGTGCATACTTAAATACACTTTTGAAACAGCTATAGCTTTTATTATAAGCATTTTTGCTAATACGTGTAAATTACAAACATGATTATATTCAAAACTGAAATGCATCCATGTGGATTCCAATTTTGGCTGGAATGACCCTTGAACTTCCATTACAAGTGATGAAATTCTAGCGCTTTTGAAATGATAGAACTTACAAGTGCTATAAATAAAGGGTACTTTCAGTCATGATGTATAAAAAAACATGCTGGAGGTACTTTTATTTGCCCTCGAGTCTGGCCGCCCACAGCAAAGCACTATTTTCTCAATGAGGTGAGGTTTCCACCTCTTAGCGTGCAAGCCATACGCTTATCCCCTCAATGAAAAAAATAGAGGGTTTTTTTTTCTGTGAGCGGCCGGAAGTTCTCAGCTCGGTATAACCGCGCATAAAGGTACTTTTAGCATCAAGTTTTTTTATACTTCATTACTGAAATCCCCCTTTATTTATAGCACTTATAAGTTCTACTGTTTCAAAAAGAATTTAACTTCACTTACTCAAGAGTAATCCAAAATGCTGCTGCAAAATTGAGCTCTTTCTAAGACCTGAAGTAAACCATTACTATTAAAAGTATAGCAAAGAACTACATGAAGAAGTCAAATACTTATACAACATTGGCTCATTGCACAAATCGATATCCTAAATACATTTTACTATACGCCGCAAAAAAGTCTACTATGTGTGGTAATTGCTGCATCCACACTATACAACATGCAGATGTTAGAGCACTCTCTAGACTATCATTTGAGCAATAAATAATAACTTTGGATCTGTTATATGAGCACTACCGAATCTAGCAGCGCTATACAAATAATAATTAAATTAAAAAATGTAATTAATAATAATTAAAATTAAAAATATTTTTATTTTAAATAGAAGCACAATCGATTGTGCTCGAGCAATAACACACAGCTGTAATCTAAGCCATTGTTTGTTAGTTAGCAAAGACACAGACAGCTAGATTACGAGTTGTGCGTTAGGGTAAAAAAGCAGCATTAAGAGGTCCTAACACTGCTTTTTTATGCCCGCTGGTATTACGAGTCTTGCAGGTTTAGGTGTACCGCACACTTGTTTGGCCTTACCGCAAAACGACTTACGTAAACTTCGTAAAGTCTTTTTTCTATGGGACTTCCATAGCGCTGATATTACGAGTCTGTCCTGGGAGGCCAAAAAGTGAGCGGTACAGCCTACCCTGTCAAGATCCATAACCCATTTAAAAGTCAGTAGCTATGAGTTTTACTCTACAACGCTGTAGCATAAAACTCATAACTAAAGTGCTAAAAAGTACACTAACACCCATAAACTATCTATTAACCCCTAAACCGAGCCCCCCCCCCGCATCGCAAACACTATAATAAAAATTTTAACCTCTAATCTGCCACTCCGGACACCGCCGCCACCTACATTATATTTATGAACCCCTAATCTGCTGCCCCCAACATCGCCGACACCTACATTATATCTATTAACCCCTAATCTGCCTTCCCCAATGTCACCGACACCTACATTATATTATTAACCCCTAATCTGCCGCCACCAACGTCGCCGCCACAATATTAAAGTTATTAACCCCTAAACCTAAGTCTAACCCTAAACCTAACACCCACTAACTTAAATATAATTTAAATAAATCTAAATAAATATTCCTATCATTAACTAAATTATTCCTATTTAAAACTAAATACTTACCTATAAAATAAACCCTAAGCTAGCTACAATATAACTAATAGTTACATTGTAGCTAGGTTAGGGTTTATTTATTTGAAGTTCAATCCTATTGCCTGATCCAATCAGCCAATAGGATTGAGCTGGCATTCTATTGGTTGTTCCAATCAGCCAATAGAATGCGAGCTCAATCCTATTGGCTGATTGGATCAGCCAATAGGATTGAACTTCAATCCTTTTGGCTGATTGCATCAGCCAATAGGATTTTTTCTACCTTAATTCCGTTTGGCTGATAGAATTCTATCAGTCAATCGGAATCTAAGGGACGCCATCTTGGATGACGTCACTTAAAGGTACCTTCATTCCTCGTTAGTCTGTCGGCAGAAGAGGATGCTCCACGTCGGATGTCTTGAAGATGGACCTGCTCCACGCCGGATGGATGAAGATAGAAGATGCCGTCTGGATGAAGACTTCTGCCCGTCTGGAGGATCACTTCGCCCGGCTTGGATGAAGACTTCTCCCAGCTTCGTTGAGGACTTCGGCCGGGCTTGGATGAAGACGTCTCCTAGTAAGTCGATCTTCAGGGGGTTAGTGTTAGGTTTTTTTAAGGGTGCATTGGGTGGGTTTTATTTTTAGGTTAGGGACTTTGGGCGGCAAAAGAGCTAACTGCCCTTTAAAGGTCAATGCCCATCCAAATGCCCTTTTCAGGGCAATGGGGAGCTTAGGTTTTTTTAGATAGTATTTTATTTGGGGGGTTGGTTGTGTGGGTGGTGGGTTTTACTGTTGGGGGGATTGTTTGTATTTTTTTTACAGGTAAAAGAGCTGATTACTTTGGGGCAATGCCCCGCAAAAGGTCCTTTTAAGGGTTATTGGTAGTTTAGTTTAGGCTAGGGTTTTTTTTTTATTTTGGGGGGGCTTTTTTTTTATTTTAATAGGGCTATTAGATTAGGTGTAATTAGTTTAAATATCTGTAATTTGAGCACATTACACCAGCTCACCGCTGACTTAAGCAGCACTGGTATTGGAGTGCGGTAATGAGCAAAATTTTGCTCAACGCTCACTTCTTGTCTTTTAACGACGGGTTTCTGAAAACTCGTAATACCAGCACTGTAGGTAAGTGAGCGGTGAGTGAAAACTGCTCGTTAGCACCGCACAGCCTCTAACGCAAAACTCGTAATCTAGGTGATAGATTTTATTGAATTTAGATGGATGGAGTTACTTTTTAAAATAACATTTATGGTAATGTTTAAAAAAACATTATAAATTGCGAAAACAGCAGGTTTTAATTTTCTTTTAATGGTGTTAAACTGGATTGAGTAGCTGATCAGTAAAATTGGAAGATGAATTGTTCAGTATATTTGCTTTACACAAAAAAAAATTAAACGTTGACTTTCCCTGCTCACTTGTCATTTGCTCCTTTCCTCCATCTTTACTTCATTCTTGTTTTTGTGTTTTGTTACAATTCTCTCCAAATTTTCTCCTAGTTTCATTCTCAAATTCAGATTTTTATTTCTATTTGTCATGTTTCTGTCCTATGTCTTTCTATTTTTTGCAATTCCCTCTTTCCACAATGACTTTAATGCCATTGCCCCTCTTTTACAGTTCCCAGCATACTTTGCAGCAATAGGTAAGTACACTGTGAAAATAGGAAGATGAGACAGCTCAGCACCTATGTGGAATAAAAAGGTGTACGATGAGTGGACCAGGCTGGTAGTATACTGGATAGCTGAAGCTTGAATATTCTAGGATTATCCTTCCTTATATATTTCAAGGGATACTGACACTAAAAGCTACTTAGCTGTATTGTGTAGTGTACAAGAAATGCGACCCTGCAGATCTATTTTAATAATGAGCTTCAGATCTGAAATTATCTGTATAAAGAAATACCACAAATGTCAGCTATTTAGAAGTCAATTGCTTTAATTCAAAGTTTTGTTTTTTTTTGTGGGGGGGGGGGGGTTGGCTTTACAAGCAGTTGTAAAGTTCCTGCATCCTTAAAGGGACATGAAACCCAAAATGTTTCTTTCATGATTTAAATAGAACATACAATTTTTAACAACTTTCCAGTTTACTTCTACTATCAAATTTGCTTCATTCTCTTGGTATCATTTGTTGAAGGAGTAGTAATGCACTACTGGTTTCTAACTGAACACATGGGTGAGCCAATGACAATCTGTATAAATATTTAGCCACAAATCAGAAACTAGAACCTAGGTTCTTTGCTGCTCTTGGTCTTACCTAAATAAACCTTTCAGCAAAGGATAACAAGAGAAGGAAGCAAATTAAATAATAGAAGTAAATTGGAAAGTTGTTTAAAATTGTATGCTCTATCTCAGGGATATCAATCTCATTGTACCCGGGGGCCACTGGCCACTGGCCCATGCTTGTGAACTGGATATACTAGAAACTTGAAGTGACATTTATCCAAGTAGTAGTGAATGGTAGAAGCTCTAGCCCACAATAAACATACACTGTATATATCAATGTTGTGACTGCCAAGTGAAGTGATCATTCTGGAACTGAATAAAAAGTGGCATTTATATAAGCAGTGCATAATAAGGGTCTAGACTGAAAAATGCATGCTTGTCTTTATATTTATCTTGTGAGATATAGATTAACTTGCTCCACCTCTTAGGACCATAAAAAATGGGATGGGCCTAAATGAATAATTTACCTAATAAACAAGGGAGGGCCAGGTTAAACTATCTTGAGGGCCGCATATGGCCCCAGGGCATGTACTTTGGGACCACTGCTCTATCTTAATCATGAATGTCTCATTATGACTTTACTGTCCCTTTAATATACATTTTCTATTTTCGTAGTTCCTTTAAAAGACTGAAGTGATACTTTGTCCCCGTAATAGAGCATGATCAATCAATATATCTTATGCACAGCCTGTTGTGTATGCTTCACTATGTTAAAGGACCAGTAAATACAGTAGATTTACATAATCAACAAATGCATGATAAATAGACAATGCAATAGCACTTAAACATCAAAAAGTGAGTAATAGATTTTTTCTGAAAACTTTCAAAGCTATGTCTATTTCCACTCCTCTTGTATCATGTGACAGCCATTAGCCAATCACAAATCTATATTCTGTGAACTATTGCACATGCCCAGTAAAAGCTGGTGACTCAAAAAGTGTAAATATAAAAAGACTGTGCACATTTTGTTAATGGAAGTAAACAGGAAAGTTGTTTAAAATTGCATGCTCAATCTGAATCATGAAAGTTTAATTTTGACTTGAGTGCCCCTTTAAATCCCCCGAGTATTCTTGGCAAACTTACAGCATAAGTGCCCAAGGTCTCGCTCAAAATAAATTTGCTGGCTCCAGGCTCTGTTCTACCACCATGTTGCATGGATTCACTGGCTACAGTTGTAGTACTTAAATTATTTTTTCATATGAAGCTATGCTATATATCAGAAATTAAGCTTCCATAATTTGTATGTTCTGTGTATTTAGAAGAAAAAATTATTTTAATTTAAATTAAAAACAAAAAAGTGCTTATGAGAGCATTATTAGACGATTATTGCCAATTTGGGTACACACTCTTAAAACATGTTTCCTTTAAATGGATATAAGACTTAGAATTGAAATGAACATGATTAAATTTCAGTTTTAAATAGAAGCATTTTTTTCAATACACATGTATGAGTGTATGTACATATGCTCTCTGCACCCATATTCAAACACAGCATCTGCTCAGAGACAATATATTGTAAAATTGATGATTCAGTTTGCATCATGGATTAGACATACATGCTACAGCCATCTCTACACAGTAAAAGCTATAACTGAAACTGTTATAACTTACTACAGACATTTTTATTAATGCATGCAAATGTTTTTAAGTGCAAAATGTAAGAAGTTTTACAATAAATATTTGTGCCAAAATAAATAAATAATTTTTTTTTGTAACCACTGTTTTGTTCTCTGAAAATCAATGTTCCCTTTATGGGACAATATTATCTTAAACAAAGCTATTCTATTCCTGTAAAAGTCAGTAACAAAGAAGTGTCTATTCCAGATAGAGTATTTCTGAGTTATTATTCTGAAACTCTAAGCAAAGCCACAAATTAGTATCATATAGAACTTTTGGTAGGGAGCTGACTGCTGTGTTAAATTAGCTATTGATGTGTTTCCATATAAAGTCTCGGTCAAAATAAGAGTAGGAAAATTGAAAAAAAGAAAATAGAAAATGAGTCAAACCATGGTGTCATTAATCTTATTTTTCAACAGTATGAGAGAGAGAGAGAGAGAGAGAGAGAGAGAGAGAGAGAGAGAGAGAGAGAGAGAGAGAGAGAGAGAGAGAGAGAGAGAGAGAGAGAGAGAGAGAGAGAGAGAGAGAGAGAGAGAGAGAGAGAGAGAGAGAGAGAGAGAGAGAGAGAGAGAGAGAGAGAGAGAGAGAGGGAAAGAAAGAAAGAAAGAAAGAAACCTGGCTCTCTGCTTCAGACACAGCATCCACTGCTGCACTGTCACATGGGGGTCTCCATTTCAGCCACACTCCTAGGTCTGGCAATAGACAAGGAGGTGGTGTCGGTATTTTACTTTCCTCTCGTTGCACCTTCCAACAAATACAGCCCTTCTCTTCACTCACATTTTCTTCATTTGAAGCACACATGATTCGGTTTTTCTCTCCCCTCTCTATATGTGTTGCAATCATATACCGCCCCCCTGGCTCCCCAACTCAATTTTTAGTTCACTTTGCTGCCTGGCTTCCTTATTTCCTTTCCTCAGACACCCCTGCCCTCATTCTTGGCGACTTTAACATCCCTCTTGACAATCCCAATGCCTCCTCTGCAATACAACTTCTTCAACTGACTTCCTCTTTCGGCCTGTCACAATGGACTGACTCTCCCACTCACAAAGATGGTCATTCCCTTGATCTGATTTTCACCTATCAATGCACTCTTTCAAATTTAACAAACTCCCCTTTTCCTCTCTCTGACCATCATCTCCTAACTTGCAACATCACTTCCCTACCTACAACTCCCCCTCCCTCTACCCCTCACACCAAACTTCACAGAAGCACTAAGTCACTAGATCTGCATCAGCTCGCTAGCTCTCTCAAAACTCTCCTCTCATCCATCACCTCCTTTTCCTGCCCTGACCAATCTATCTGCCAGTATAATTCCACCCTTACATCGGTCATTGACACTCTGGCCCCTCCAACCTTAGCTCAGAAACCACACTCTCATCCTCAGCCCTGGCATACTCCTCTGACACGATACCTACGCAGATGCTCCCATACTGCTGAGCGACATTGGAGGAAATCTCGGAGTTCAGCTGACTTTCTTCACCACAAGTTCATCCTGAACTCCTACTATTCTGCCCTTAATCTTTATAAGCAACAATATTTTTCTAATCTCATCTCTACTCTTTCCTCTAACCCTAAACGTCTGTTCAGCACGTTCAACACTCTTCTCCGCCCACCCCCACCTCCTAACACAACCTCTCTCTCAGCTCAAGATTTTGCAAGCCACTTCAACAACAAAATTGACTCCATCAGAAGTGAAATCAGCTCTCAACATATTTCCAATCTCCCACCCCCTCAAAAGCTCACGATCACCCAAAAATGCAGCTCTTTTGCCCCTGTTAATGAGGATGAAGTTTCTGCCCTTATACTGTCCTCCCACCTCACTACCTGTCCCCTCGACCCCATCCCCTCACAGCTACTCCCCTCCCTCTCTTCTACCCTCACCCCCATACTCACACACATTTTCAACCTCTCCCTCAGCACTGGTATATTTCCCACATCTCTAAAACATGCACTGGTCACACCTATCCTCAAAAAACCTTCCCTCGATCCAACCTCCCCTTCCAATTACCGCCCTATTTCCCTACTCCCTCTTGCCTCAAAGCTCCTCGAAAAGCTAGTTTACACACGTCTATCCCATTTCCTTACACTAAACTCTCTTCTTGACCCACTGCAATCTGGATTTTGTTCCCATCACTCTACAGAGACAGCAATTGTCAAGGTTACCAATGACCTACTTACAGCAAAATCCAAAGGC
Organism: Bombina bombina; assembly: GCF_027579735.1. NCBI lineage: Eukaryota > Metazoa > Chordata > Amphibia > Anura > Bombinatoridae > Bombina > Bombina bombina. Next base: position 589,942,280 of record NC_069503.1, on the reverse strand, counting down.
CACTTCTCTCTGCTTATCCTCCTTGACCTGTCTGCAGCCTTTGACACTGTTGACCACCCTCTTCTGCTCCAAACCCTCCAATCCTTCGGCATCTGTGACACAGCTCTCTCGTGGTTCTCTTCCTATCTGACTAACCGTACATTTAGTGTAGCCGTGTAATACTCCTGACCAATATAAAATTGGTTTTGTTGCTCTTGTGTTTTAAGTCTCAGCAAAATGGTTATATTTACTAAGATCATAAACTGTGAGCTAATTAGTAACAAATACAGTAATGAATGACACTGGAAAAGAAACAACGTGTGTTTATTATAACACAGGTTTCCTATGAGCAGTGTTAGAATAGCTGTCTCAAGTTTCGGCTTAAATGACTTGGTTAGAGGTATAATGTTCAGCAGGAATAATCACTTCAACAAGTTGTAACAGGTGTTTCAATAGTATCGCAAACAAACTTCACACACTCTCACTGGAATAAAATATTTACAAGTCCCACACATTCATTCACATCCTTTTGGAAGCATATATGAATAACTGGTTGTTCAGTCACAGGTTTGTACGAATAGTGCTTACGAGTTCTTAGAGGATTTATCGGCATATAATCTTACCACTTCAGTCTCTAAGTAAGCGATCACAGTACCTTTGTCTTGGGAGGAATATACCTGATGAGAAAAGATCCGGAGGTTTGTTTGTCCCACAGCGTGTGGAGAAGTGAGAAGCCGGTGAGAGTGTGACTTACTTCCGGTTGCGGTAACGATGATCCGATACACAGCTGATGCTGGAATCTTACACAGAGCTAAATATTGCGGCTGCAAAAAATACTGAATAGCTGAATGTGATAAAGGTTTGAATTGAATAAACCTCTAGGAGTATAACCTAGTAAAGGTTATAACAAGCTGAATAATTCAAAGGTTAAATAAACAGAGACCTGGTCTTTAGAACTATGAATATAAAGCTAAACTCTTAACAGAGCAGGCTTAAACAAAGTACATCAATTAACAGGCAGTTTGAATATGGCAATGTGAGGTTTAAATAGGGTTTGGCTGTTGGTAGGAGGGATCAGTCCTTAAAGGTATATTACATCTCCCCCCCGTTAAGGAATAACCCCCGGTGATTCAGGGTGAGGTTTAGATGGGTAACGGAGATGAAAACGCCTAAGGAGTCTTGGAGCGTTAATCTCCGAGTGATGTTGCCAAGAATTCTCTTCTGGTCCATAACCCTTCCATTGGATCAGATATTCCAATCTCCTTCTCCTAATGCGAGAATCTAGGATTCTTTCTACCTCAAACTCTTCTTGATTGTTTAGGAGTATGGGAGGAGGAACTGTCAAATCTAATCTGTTTCGGTCTGAAGTATACGGTTTTAATAATGAGACATGAAATGTATTATGTATTTTGTAATGTTGTGGTAGCTTTAATCTCACTGCATTAAGATTGATGATTTTGTCAATTGAAAAAGGTCCTATATACTGATTAGCTAATTTTTTACTTGGTATCTGTAACCTTAGATATTTAGTAGAAAGAAGTACCTGATCACCTAACTTATAGTCTGGTGAGGGTCTGTGTCTTTGGTCATAATAATGTTTTTGTCTGTCTTTAGCTTGAACGAGGTGTGCCTTTATTTGTTCTAATCGATCTTGTAAGGTATTGAGATAAGTTGTAGCACCTGGAGAATTGACTGGAGTATTTGAAAGAGTGATTGATGTGGGGTGATAACCATATGTGGCAAAAAATGGGGACATCTTTGTTGAAGAGGAAATAGAGTTATTGTATGAAAATTCTGCCAAAGGGAGGTATGTTACCCAATCATCTTGTAAATGCGTAATATAACACCTGAGGTACTGTTCTAATGTTTGATTTAATCGTTCGGTTAACCCATTGGTTTGTGGGTGGAATGCTGTGGAGTATCGTGTGTCAATCTTGAGTGACTTACAGAGTGATCTCCAGAAAGCGGAGGTGAATTGAGTACCCCTGTCAGTTATAATGGTGGATGGTAAACCATGTAGGCGAACAATAGCTCTAATGAATGCTTTTGCTGTTATAAAGGCACTAGGAAGAGCCTTTAAAGGTGTGAAGTGAGCTAATTTGGTTAATTGATCCACTACAACAAATATTGTATTATAATGTTGTGAATCTGGTAAATCAACAATGAAGTCCATGGATATGGTACTCCATGGTCTATCAGGAATCGGCAGTGACGTCAGGTAACCTATAGGTTTTCTATGCTCAGCCTTGTTTCTGGCACAGACATCACAGCCTATGACGTAGTCAGAAATAGTCTTTTCCATATGAGGCCACCAAAAGTTCCTTTTAGTTAACTCAATGGTCTTTTGGATTCCTGTATGTCCAGATAATACATTGTCATGGGTATTGTTCAATATGAGTTGTCGTTGAGACTCAGGAATGAATAATCTTCCATTATGGTAAAATAATCCTGTAGTTGAATCCTTAACGCACTCTGGTGGTATTGAAGTCTCATCTTTCAGAGCTGATAATATTTCAGTCTCTAAACCAGTGAGTGCTCCCAAAAATTTTTCTTCTGGTATAATTGGTGTTGAGATGTGTTGTGGCAAACTGGAATCAAACTGTCTTGATAAAGCGTCAGCTTTCGCATTTGCACTTCCTGGTCGGTATGTTATTAAAAAAATTGAACCGATCCATAAAAAGTGCCCATCTTACTTGACGGGAAGAAAGTGTCTTGTTAGTCCTTAAGTATTCTAGGTTCTTATGATCGGTATAAATCAGAAAGGGTTCTTTAGTTCCTTCTAAAAGGTGTCGCCAATATTCTAGTGAACGTTTTATAGCTAGTAACTCTTTGTCACCAATAGAATAATTACTTTCTGCTGGTAAGAAAGTCTTTGAATAGAAAGCAATGGGATGAATCAGTTTGGTGTCCCTGTTCTGTTGTGATAATACTGCTCCAATTCCAGAATTGGAAGCATCTACTTCCAATATGAATGCTTGATTGTAGTCTGGTAAAGTTAAAACTGGTGCTGAGGTGAAAAGCTCTTTTAGCTTAGTAAAAGCTTCTTGGGACTCTTTTGTCCAACAGAATTTATGATTGCTACTAGTTAGTTGAGATAGTGGTTTTACAACTGAGGAAAACCCTTTGATAAATTTCCTGTAAAAATTTGCAAACCCCAGAAACCTCTGGAGTGAGCGTGTGGTAGTGGGTTTTGGCCATTCTATAATAGCCTGAATCTTTTGTTGATCCATCTCAATCTTGTTGGGTTTTAGAATATAACCCAGGAATTTTATTTCTGATGTATGAAAGATACATTTTTCTAACTTAGCGTATAACTTATTTTGTCTAAGTCTAGTTAAAACCCAACGAACGTGTTTCTCATGTTCAGCCATATTTTTTGAATATATTAAGATATCATCCAAATAGATTATGACGCAAACATCTGTGAGATCGTGGAATATCTCATTTATGAAATGCTGGAAGGTTGCCGGAGCATTGCATAATCCGAAGGGCATAACGTTATATTGGAACAATCCGTATCTGGTGCGGAAAGCAGTCTTCCACTCATCACCCTTCTTGATACGGATTAGATTATAAGCTCCTTTTAAATCCAGTTTTGAAAATACAGTGGCCCCAGTAAGTCTTTCTAGTAACTCAGGGATTAAAGGGAGTGGATATCGGTTCTATACTGTGATCTTATTTAGAGCTCTGTAGTCGATAATTGGACGTAAAGTTCCATCTTTGTTTTTTACAAAGAATATCCCAGCCGCTGCTGGAGAGGTTGAATGAGTAATGAAACCCTTTCTCAGATTATCATCCAAGTAGGTACGTAAATGTTGGAGCTCATTTTGGTTCATTGGATAAATTTTGCCATGAGGTATTTGTGATCCTGGAATAATGTCAATGGGGCAGTCAAATGCTCTATGTGGAGGCAAATTTTCAGCTTCTTTCAAATCGAATACGTCTGCCAGATCCTGATATACACATGGAATACCCTGCTCCATAGTAGCTATAGAACAGTGAGGATAACAAGTCTTAGTACAATAGATTGAGTTTAGGTTTACTGTGTTTTGTGTCCAATCTATTTCAGGATTATGAATAACTAACCATGTATAACCTAGGATGACTGAGTGCTGTGCTATAGGTATAATATCAAAAGTTACATATTCAGTGTGTGCCTTGGATGTGGTTATTAAAAGTGGTATGGTGTGATGAGTGATTGGTCCATTCTGAATGAATGTACCATCAATTAACTTCACAAAAACTGGGTTTGTTTTGCACACAGTGGGTATTTTATTCTTTTTTACATAATCAGTGTCAATATAATTTCCAGTCGCCCCAGAATCTATTAGTCCTTCAGTCTGTAGGTTGTCTTGATCCCACTGTAAGGAAAGGGGAATAGTTAGATGTTGTGTCTTAGAGGTGTTATATATTTGTTTTATAGATTCTGTCTTACCCTTTCTTTGTTTTGATAGTAATGGACATTCACTAACAGAGTGCTCCTTATGTGCACAATATAAACAGAGATTTGCCAATCTTCGTCTTATCTTTTCTTCTGAGGTAAGTGGACCCCTTATAGTTCCTATTTCCATAGGTATAGGGTTAGATAAAGTCTTTTCTTGTGATGTAAGTGAGGGATAAGTGCGTCTAGAAAGTGTCTCATAAACTGATTTTTCTACCTTGCGCTCTCTTAGACGTCTGTCCAGAGTAATGCAGACTTTTATGAGAGCTGATAATGTCTCAGGCATTTCTATTCGTGAGAGCTCATCTTTTAAGCTCTCAGATAATCCCAGCCTGAACTGATTTCTGAGGCTGACCTCATTCCATTTGGAGTCTGAAGCCCACATCTGAAAGTCAGTGATAAACTCTTCTACGGTTCTTTTGCCCTGTTTAAGAGCTCGCAGTTTGGTCTCTGCGTTAATCTGTGTGTTAGTGTCCTCATATAGGATAGACATAGCAGAGAAAAAATCCTGCAATGAATCCATTACAGGATCGTTTGTTTTATACAGCCTATTGGCCCATGTTCTAGGTTCCCCTAGTAAGTAAGATATAGTAGTGCAAACTTTTATTCTCTCACTATGGTAAGTCCTAGGTCTCAAAGTAAATAACAAATTGCATGCATTTTTGAAATCTCTGAAAACTGATCGTTTACCAGAAAAAGGAGTAGGAGGCTGAATTTGAGGTTCAGGAGTAGCCTGCTCCTTAGGGGTTAAACATTCCTTTAGTAAGACTTTTAAAGCTGTATTCTCTGCTTGCACCTCTGTTAAGCCACGTGCAAGGTAATCCAACTTTTGATGTATGTTAGAGAATTCATTCTGAATCTCTTGTGGTTCCATGGCTTAAAGAGTAAACAAACAGATATTTGGGCCTGTTAATACTGTAATACTCCTGACCAATATAAAATTGGTTTTGTTGCTCTTGTGTTTTAAGTCTCAGCAAAATGGTTATATTTACTAAGATCATAAACTGTGAGCTAATTAGTAACAAATACAGTAATGAATGACACTGGAAAAGAAACAACGTGTGTTTATTATAACACAGGTTTCCTATGAGCAGTGTTAGAATAGCTGTCTCAAGTTTCGGCTTAAATGACTTGGTTAGAGGTATAATGTTCAGCAGGAATAATCACTTCAACAAGTTGTAACAGGTGTTTCAATAGTATCGCAAACAAACTTCACACACTCTCACTGGAATAAAATATTTACAAGTCCCACACATTCATTCACATCCTTTTGGAAGCATATATGAATAACTGGTTGTTCAGTCACAGGTTTGTACGAATAGTGCTTACGAGTTCTTAGAGGATTTATCGGCATATAATCTTACCACTTCAGTCTCTAAGTAAGCGATCACAGTACCTTTGTCTTGGGAGGAATATACCTGATGAGAAAAGATCCGGAGGTTTGTTTGTCCCACAGCGTGTGGAGAAGTGAGAAGCCGGTGAGAGTGTGACTTACTTCCGGTTGCGGTAACGATGATCCGATACACAGCTGATGCTGGAATCTTACACAGAGCTAAATATTGCGGCTGCAAAAAATACTGAATAGCTGAATGTGATAAAGGTTTGAATTGAATAAACCTCTAGGAGTATAACCTAGTAAAGGTTATAACAAGCTGAATAATTCAAAGGTTAAATAAACAGAGACCTGGTCTTTAGAACTATGAATATAAAGCTAAACTCTTAACAGAGCAGGCTTAAACAAAGTACATCAATTAACAGGCAGTTTGAATATGGCAATGTGAGGTTTAAATAGGGTTTGGCTGTTGGTAGGAGGGATCAGTCCTTAAAGGTATATTACATCTCCCCCCCGTTAAGGAATAACCCCCGGTGATTCAGGGTGAGGTTTAGATGGGTAACGGAGATGAAAACGCCTAAGGAGTCTTGGAGCGTTAATCTCCGAGTGATGTTGCCAAGAATTCTCTTCTGGTCCATAACCCTTCCATTGGATCAGATATTCCAATCTCCTTCTCCTAATGCGAGAATCTAGGATTCTTTCTACCTCAAACTCTTCTTGATTGTTTAGGAGTATGGGAGGAGGAACTGTCAAATCTAATCTGTTTCGGTCTGAAGTATACGGTTTTAATAATGAGACATGAAATGTATTATGTATTTTGTAATGTTGTGGTAGCTTTAATCTCACTGCATTAAGATTGATGATTTTGTCAATTGAAAAAGGTCCTATATACTGATTAGCTAATTTTTTACTTGGTATCTGTAACCTTAGATATTTAGTAGAAAGAAGTACCTGATCACCTAACTTATAGTCTGGTGAGGGTCTGTGTCTTTGGTCATAATAATGTTTTTGTCTGTCTTTAGCTTGAACGAGGTGTGCCTTTATTTGTTCTAATCGATCTTGTAAGGTATTGAGATAAGTTGTAGCACCTGGAGAATTGACTGGAGTATTTGAAAGAGTGATTGATGTGGGGTGATAACCATATGTGGCAAAAAATGGGGACATCTTTGTTGAAGAGGAAATAGAGTTATTGTATGAAAATTCTGCCAAAGGGAGGTATGTTACCCAATCATCTTGTAAATGCGTAATATAACACCTGAGGTACTGTTCTAATGTTTGATTTAATCGTTCGGTTAACCCATTGGTTTGTGGGTGGAATGCTGTGGAGTATCGTGTGTCAATCTTGAGTGACTTACAGAGTGATCTCCAGAAAGCGGAGGTGAATTGAGTACCCCTGTCAGTTATAATGGTGGATGGTAAACCATGTAGGCGAACAATAGCTCTAATGAATGCTTTTGCTGTTATAAAGGCACTAGGAAGAGCCTTTAAAGGTGTGAAGTGAGCTAATTTGGTTAATTGATCCACTACAACAAATATTGTATTATAATGTTGTGAATCTGGTAAATCAACAATGAAGTCCATGGATATGGTACTCCATGGTCTATCAGGAATCGGCAGTGACGTCAGGTAACCTATAGGTTTTCTATGCTCAGCCTTGTTTCTGGCACAGACATCACAGCCTATGACGTAGTCAGAAATAGTCTTTTCCATATGAGGCCACCAAAAGTTCCTTTTAGTTAACTCAATGGTCTTTTGGATTCCTGTATGTCCAGATAATACATTGTCATGGGTATTGTTCAATATGAGTTGTCGTTGAGACTCAGGAATGAATAATCTTCCATTATGGTAAAATAATCCTGTAGTTGAATCCTTAACGCACTCTGGTGGTATTGAAGTCTCATCTTTCAGAGCTGATAATATTTCAGTCTCTAAACCAGTGAGTGCTCCCAAAAATTTTTCTTCTGGTATAATTGGTGTTGAGATGTGTTGTGGCAAACTGGAATCAAACTGTCTTGATAAAGCGTCAGCTTTCGCATTTGCACTTCCTGGTCGGTATGTTATTAAAAAAATTGAACCGATCCATAAAAAGTGCCCATCTTACTTGACGGGAAGAAAGTGTCTTGTTAGTCCTTAAGTATTCTAGGTTCTTATGATCGGTATAAATCAGAAAGGGTTCTTTAGTTCCTTCTAAAAGGTGTCGCCAATATTCTAGTGAACGTTTTATAGCTAGTAACTCTTTGTCACCAATAGAATAATTACTTTCTGCTGGTAAGAAAGTCTTTGAATAGAAAGCAATGGGATGAATCAGTTTGGTGTCCCTGTTCTGTTGTGATAATACTGCTCCAATTCCAGAATTGGAAGCATCTACTTCCAATATGAATGCTTGATTGTAGTCTGGTAAAGTTAAAACTGGTGCTGAGGTGAAAAGCTCTTTTAGCTTAGTAAAAGCTTCTTGGGACTCTTTTGTCCAACAGAATTTATGATTGCTACTAGTTAGTTGAGATAGTGGTTTTACAACTGAGGAAAACCCTTTGATAAATTTCCTGTAAAAATTTGCAAACCCCAGAAACCTCTGGAGTGAGCGTGTGGTAGTGGGTTTTGGCCATTCTATAATAGCCTGAATCTTTTGTTGATCCATCTCAATCTTGTTGGGTTTTAGAATATAACCCAGGAATTTTATTTCTGATGTATGAAAGATACATTTTTCTAACTTAGCGTATAACTTATTTTGTCTAAGTCTAGTTAAAACCCAACGAACGTGTTTCTCATGTTCAGCCATATTTTTTGAATATATTAAGATATCATCCAAATAGATTATGACGCAAACATCTGTGAGATCGTGGAATATCTCATTTATGAAATGCTGGAAGGTTGCCGGAGCATTGCATAATCCGAAGGGCATAACGTTATATTGGAACAATCCGTATCTGGTGCGGAAAGCAGTCTTCCACTCATCACCCTTCTTGATACGGATTAGATTATAAGCTCCTTTTAAATCCAGTTTTGAAAATACAGTGGCCCCAGTAAGTCTTTCTAGTAACTCAGGGATTAAAGGGAGTGGATATCGGTTCTATACTGTGATCTTATTTAGAGCTCTGTAGTCGATAATTGGACGTAAAGTTCCATCTTTGTTTTTTACAAAGAATATCCCAGCCGCTGCTGGAGAGGTTGAATGAGTAATGAAACCCTTTCTCAGATTATCATCCAAGTAGGTACGTAAATGTTGGAGCTCATTTTGGTTCATTGGATAAATTTTGCCATGAGGTATTTGTGATCCTGGAATAATGTCAATGGGGCAGTCAAATGCTCTATGTGGAGGCAAATTTTCAGCTTCTTTCAAATCGAATACGTCTGCCAGATCCTGATATACACATGGAATACCCTGCTCCATAGTAGCTATAGAACAGTGAGGATAACAAGTCTTAGTACAATAGATTGAGTTTAGGTTTACTGTGTTTTGTGTCCAATCTATTTCAGGATTATGAATAACTAACCATGTATAACCTAGGATGACTGAGTGCTGTGCTATAGGTATAATATCAAAAGTTACATATTCAGTGTGTGCCTTGGATGTGGTTATTAAAAGTGGTATGGTGTGATGAGTGATTGGTCCATTCTGAATGAATGTACCATCAATTAACTTCACAAAAACTGGGTTTGTTTTGCACACAGTGGGTATTTTATTCTTTTTTACATAATCAGTGTCAATATAATTTCCAGTCGCCCCAGAATCTATTAGTCCTTCAGTCTGTAGGTTGTCTTGATCCCACTGTAAGGAAAGGGGAATAGTTAGATGTTGTGTCTTAGAGGTGTTATATATTTGTTTTATAGATTCTGTCTTACCCTTTCTTTGTTTTGATAGTAATGGACATTCACTAACAGAGTGCTCCTTATGTGCACAATATAAACAGAGATTTGCCAATCTTCGTCTTATCTTTTCTTCTGAGGTAAGTGGACCCCTTATAGTTCCTATTTCCATAGGTATAGGGTTAGATAAAGTCTTTTCTTGTGATGTAAGTGAGGGATAAGTGCGTCTAGAAAGTGTCTCATAAACTGATTTTTCTACCTTGCGCTCTCTTAGACGTCTGTCCAGAGTAATGCAGACTTTTATGAGAGCTGATAATGTCTCAGGCATTTCTATTCGTGAGAGCTCATCTTTTAAGCTCTCAGATAATCCCAGCCTGAACTGATTTCTGAGGCTGACCTCATTCCATTTGGAGTCTGAAGCCCACATCTGAAAGTCAGTGATAAACTCTTCTACGGTTCTTTTGCCCTGTTTAAGAGCTCGCAGTTTGGTCTCTGCGTTAATCTGTGTGTTAGTGTCCTCATATAGGATAGACATAGCAGAGAAAAAATCCTGCAATGAATCCATTACAGGATCGTTTGTTTTATACAGCCTATTGGCCCATGTTCTAGGTTCCCCTAGTAAGTAAGATATAGTAGTGCAAACTTTTATTCTCTCACTATGGTAAGTCCTAGGTCTCAAAGTAAATAACAAATTGCATGCATTTTTGAAATCTCTGAAAACTGATCGTTTACCAGAAAAAGGAGTAGGAGGCTGAATTTGAGGTTCAGGAGTAGCCTGCTCCTTAGGGGTTAAACATTCCTTTAGTAAGACTTTTAAAGCTGTATTCTCTGCTTGCACCTCTGTTAAGCCACGTGCAAGGTAATCCAACTTTTGATGTATGTTAGAGAATTCATTCTGAATCTCTTGTGGTTCCATGGCTTAAAGAGTAAACAAACAGATATTTGGGCCTGTTAATACTGTAATACTCCTGACCAATATAAAATTGGTTTTGTTGCTCTTGTGTTTTAAGTCTCAGCAAAATGGTTATATTTACTAAGATCATAAACTGTGAGCTAATTAGTAACAAATACAGTAATGAATGACACTGGAAAAGAAACAACGTGTGTTTATTATAACACAGGTTTCCTATGAGCAGTGTTAGAATAGCTGTCTCAAGTTTCGGCTTAAATGACTTGGTTAGAGGTATAATGTTCAGCAGGAATAATCACTTCAACAAGTTGTAACAGGTGTTTCAATAGTATCGCAAACAAACTTCACACACTCTCACTGGAATAAAATATTTACAAGTCCCACACATTCATTCACATCCTTTTGGAAGCATATATGAATAACTGGTTGTTCAGTCACAGGTTTGTACGAATAGTGCTTACGAGTTCTTAGAGGATTTATCGGCATATAATCTTACCACTTCAGTCTCTAAGTAAGCGATCACAGTACCTTTGTCTTGGGAGGAATATACCTGATGAGAAAAGATCCGGAGGTTTGTTTGTCCCACAGCGTGTGGAGAAGTGAGAAGCCGGTGAGAGTGTGACTTACTTCCGGTTGCGGTAACGATGATCCGATACACAGCTGATGCTGGAATCTTACACAGAGCTAAATATTGCGGCTGCAAAAAATACTGAATAGCTGAATGTGATAAAGGTTTGAATTGAATAAACCTCTAGGAGTATAACCTAGTAAAGGTTATAACAAGCTGAATAATTCAAAGGTTAAATAAACAGAGACCTGGTCTTTAGAACTATGAATATAAAGCTAAACTCTTAACAGAGCAGGCTTAAACAAAGTACATCAATTAACAGGCAGTTTGAATATGGCAATGTGAGGTTTAAATAGGGTTTGGCTGTTGGTAGGAGGGATCAGTCCTTAAAGGTATATTACAAGCCGTCTCCGGAGCATCCTCTGCCCCGTTACCACTTTCTGTTGGGGTACCTCAAGGCTCTGTCCTTGGTCCCCTTCTCTTCTCAATCTACACGTCGTCACTAGGTTCCTTAATAAAGTCCCATGGGTTTCAATACCATTTGTATGCCGATGACACCCAAATCTACCTCTCTGCACCAGACCTACCTCCTTCCTTACTAACCCGTGTCACTAACTGTCTTTCTCACATCTCATCTTGGATGTCCTCTCACTACCTTAAGCTAAATCTCTCCAAAACTGAACTCCTTATTTTTCCCCCTTCTTCCAATGTCTCCACCCCCAAAATTTCTATAACTGTTGATAATTCCATCATTACCCCTACCCCGCTCGCCCGATGTCTTGGGGTCACACTTGACTCAGATCTTTCCTTCACTCCTCACATCCAGTCCTTGGCTAAAGCCTGCCGCTTCCACCTTAAAAACATTGCTAAAATTAGACATTTCCTTACACAAGATACAACCAAGATTTTAATCCACTCTCTCATCCTTTCCCACCTCGACTACTGCAATTCCGTCCTCTCTGGTCTACCTAGCTGCCGCATAGCTCCTTTACAATCCATTATGAATGCCTCTGCCAGGCTCATCTTCCTTACTCGTCGCTCTTCATCTGCTGCACCTCTCTGCCAATCCCTTCACTGGCTTCCTCTTGCCTCTAGGATTAAACATAAAATCCTCACCCTGACATATAAAGCTCTCAACTGCACTACTCCCCCCTACATCTCAGAACTTGTCTCTAGATACTCTCCCTACTTTCCCCTTCGATCAGCTCAGGATCTCCTCCTCTCCTCCTCTCTTGTTACTTCCTCACATTCACGTTTACAGGACTTCTCCAGACTGGCCCCCATCTTGTGGAATTCCCTGCCTCGCTCCATAAGACTCTCCCCTAGTTTTTACAGATTCAAGCACTCCCTAAAAACTCTACTATTCAGGGATGCATACAACCAACACTAACCTTTCCTAATGCCATTGCTTTCCCCTTGAACCCCTTAGATTGTAAGCCTATGGGCCCAGCTGTTTACAGATCGCTTCATAAGAGCCGACTACAACAGTGAAACTCTCGGCAGGGCCCTCTACCCACTTGACCCCTACAAAAGCTATCCTGTACACCGACTATGTTTACAGCGCTGCGGAATCTGTTGGCGCTCTACAGATACCTGATGATGATAATAATAATAATAATAATAATAATAAAGTAAAGAGCTAAAATGAAAGAATCACAAAACACATGTAAAACATATTAAAACAAAGTATTACACTCATATATAGGGATATGGTATATGACAAGATGATTGACAGGGAAAAGCTCAAGAACAGGAGCGCTAATGATTACAGTTGAGCGGTCTTAGTGCTCAATAGCACTAATATGTTTGCTCTATGCTTGTAATCTAGCTTTATGTTTGTAATACAGTCTCCAAGGTATAGTTTTAAAGGAAACTTGAGAAAAGTGGAGCTGGAATGCATTTCATGTTTAAATAAAATTTGTTTTTACTAATTTTATCAAGTTCCTAGACCTAGATGATCTCATCTAGACCACTGGTTTTCAAACCTGTCCTAAGGTGTATGTATGTGCATTCATGTATAGTTATGTGTTAATATGAGTACAGGTAGCCCTCAGTTTACACCGGGGTTAGGTTCCAGAAGGAATGGTTGTAAATCGAAACCATTGTAAATTGAAACCCAGTTTATAATGTAAGTCAATGGAAAGTGAGGGAGATAGGTTCCAGGCCCCTCTCAAAATTGGCATAAGTAACACCTAATACATTATTTTTAAAGCTTTGAAATGAAGACTTTATATGCTAAACAGCATTATAAACCTAATAAAATAATCACACAACACAGACGTCACTTGCATTTTTCTGTAAACAGTTCTTTCTATGCATTACAATCTGGACTGATTTATAGACAGGAAGATTTTGTTCCTTTGAAATCTGCTCAATAGCTCAGGTCTGGTTAAACTGATTAATTTCAGCTTGCTTGGCTTTGCTGCAACACAAGCGGACAGCTCCACCTACTGGCTATTTTAATAAATGCACTGCTTCTCAATGCTTTTCAATAGCAGTCACATGACTGGAAAAAAATGTTGTTATTCTGAAACGGTGTAAATTGAACCGATGTAAAGCAAGGGCCCCCTGTATATATGTTGGAAAAATGGCGCTGATAGACTTGCTCGACACAGAATTGCCACAAACCTTCAATTTGTAAAAGGAGCAATATCTGTGAAGCGCAATAAAGCAAAGCACAATAAAACGAGATAAACTGTATAAGTAGATTCAATACAGTGTGATATTGACCATAAAGGTAAGACAAAGGACCACCCACAGATTGCAGGGCACTTCTTGTAGTGCGCGTGGCATGTACTGCAGATCATCGGTCCCTCCAGTAGGACAGTCACAGGCAATGTCAGCAGTCGCAGCAATCCACGTGTATAGCAGTGATCCATGTCAGGCTCACCGACTACACCCCAAATCAAACAGAGACTCACTGCGGGTGTTAGACTGCTGATCAGACTGCTAAAATCTATCATGTAGATACAAAAGCTCCTAAACAAACCAGTAATTCCTCTGAATGTAGAGATAAAAATGTATTTTAAAAACAACGCGTTTCTCAGTGTCTAGGTACTGTTTCATCAGGCTATAAAAGCTGTTACAAACACAGGTATATATCTAAATAGGCAAAACACAATGAGAAGCAGTCTGCCAGGAACGAACAGCAGCATCAATAGCTTGTTCTATGGCCCGGTTGCCACCTGGTAGTAGCTTCTTTCTGCCCAATTGTACTTTTCACAGAGGAAAACTTTCCTGTAGTATATCAGTCTGATCCCGCCGACATGGTCAGTCCAGCCCCGAAATACCAGGCAATTCTCCTCTGAACAAGGAACATGACAACCCCAGACGATCGTTTCGGCCTCCTTTGGGCCTCGTCAGTGAGGTGCAGCCATATTCCTCTAAGCACATTGGGCAAGGAGTCCACGTCTGGTTTCCCCCATCACCCTTAGGGAGACTATCCCCAGGGTCATATTTACATATGCAAAACAGAATGAGAAGCAGTCTGCCAGGAACGAACAGCAGCATCAATAGCTTGTTCTATGGCCCGGTTGCCACCTGGTAGTAGCTTCTTTCTGCCCAATTGTGCTTTTCACAGAGGAAAACTTTCCTGTAGTATATCAGTCTGATCCCGCCGACATGGTCAGTCCAGCCCCGAAATACCAGGCAATTCTCCTCTGAACAAGGAACATGACAACCCCAGACGATCATTTCGGCCTCCTTTGGGCCTCGTCAGTGAGGTGCAGCCATATTCCTCTAAGCACATTGGGCAAGGAGTCCACGTCTGGTTTCCCCCATCACCCTTAGGGAGACTATCCCCAGGGTCATATTTACATATGCAAAACAGAATGAGAAGCAGTCTGCCAGGAACGAACAGCAGCATCAATAGCTTGTTCTATGGCCCGGTTGCCACCTGGTAGTAGCTTCTTTCTGCCCAATTGTGCTTTTCACAGAGGAAAACTTTCCTGTAGTATATCAGTCTGATCCCGCCGACATGGTCAGTCCAGCCCCGAAATACCAGGCAATTCTCCTCTGAACAAGGAACATGACAACCCCAGACGATCGTTTCGGCCTCCTTTGGGCCTCGTCAGTGAGGTGCAGCCATATTCCTCTAAGCACATTGGGCAAGGAGTTCACGTCTGGTTTCCCCCATCACCCTTAGGGAGACTATCCCCAGGGTCATATTTACATATGTAAAACAGAATGAGAAGCAGTCTGCCAGGAATGAACAGCAGCATCAATAGCTTGTTCTATGGCCCGGTTGCCACCTGGTAGTAGCTTCTTTCTGCCCAATTGTGCTTTTCACAGAGGAAAACTTTCCTGTAGTATATCAGTTTGATCCCGCCGACATGGTCAGTCCAGCCCCGAAATACCAGGCAATTCTCCTCTGAACAAGGAACATGACAACCCCAGACGATCGTTTCGGCCTCCTTTGGGCCTCGTCAGTGAGGTGCAGCCATATTCCTCTAAGCACATTGGGCAAGGAGTCCACGTCTGGTTTCCCCCATCACCCTTAGGGAGACTATCCCCAGGGTCATATTTACATATGCAAAACAGAATGAGAAGCAGTCTGCCAGGAACGAACAGCAGCATCAATAGCTTGTTCTATGGCCCGGTTGCCACCTGGTAGTAGCTTCTTTCTGCCCAATTGTGCTTTTCACAGAGGAAAACTTTCCTGTAGTATATCAGTCTGATCCCGCTGACATGGTCAGTCCAGCCCTGAAATACCAGGCAATTCTCCTCTGAACAAGGAACATGACAACCCCAGACGATCGTTTCGGCCTCCTTTGGGCCTCGTCAGTCTCCCTATGGGTGATGGGGGAAACCAGACGTGGACTCCTTGCCCAGTGTGCTTAGAGGAATGTGGCTGCACCTCACTGACGTCTGGGGTTGTCATGTTCCTTGTTCAGAGGAGAATTGCCTGGTATTTCGGGGCTGGACTGACCTTACTTGGCAGGATCAGACTGATATACTTCAAGAAAGTTTTCTTCTGTGAAAAGCACACTGGTCTAAAAGAGGCTGCTTCCGGGTGGTAAATCGCCATAGAACAAGCTACTGAGCTGTTGTTCGTTCCTGGTAGAGCGCTTCTCTCTTTGTATGCAAATTATTATGACCCTGGGGAAGTATCCCTATGGGTGATGGGGGAAACCAGACGTGGACTCCTTGCCCAGTGTGCTTAGAGGAATGTGGCTGCACCTCACTGACGAGGCCCATAGGAGGCTGAAACGATCGTCTGGGGTTGTCATGTTCCTTGTTCAGAGGAGAATTGCCTGGTATTTCGGGGCTGGACTGACCTTACTTGGCAGGATCAGACTGATATACTTCAGGAAAGTTTTCTTCTGTGAAAAGCACACTGGTCTAAAAGAGGCTGCTTCCGGGTGGTAAATCGCCATAGAACAAGCTACTGAGCTGTTGTTTGTTCCTGGTAGAGCGCTTCTCTCTTTGTATGCAAATTATTATGACCCTGGGGAAGTCTCCCTATGGGTGATGGGGGAAACCAGACGTGGACTCCTTGCCCAGTGTGCTTAGAGGAATGTGGCTGCACCTCACTGACGAGGCCCATAGGAGGCCGAAACGATCGTCTGGGGTTGTTATGTTCCTTGTTCAGAGGAGAATTGCCTGGTATTTCGGGGCTGGACTGACCTTACTTGGCAGGATCAGACTGATATACTTCAGGAAAGTTTTCTTCTGTGAAAAGCACACTGGTCTAAAAGAGGCTGCTTCCGGGTGGTAAATCGCCATAGAACAAGCTACTGAGCTGTTGTTCGTTCCTGGTAGAGCGCTTCTCTCTTTGTATGCAAATTATTATGACCCTGGGGAAGTCTCCCTATGGGCGATGGGGGAAACCAGACTTGGACTACTTGCCCAGTGTGCTTAGAGGAATGTGGCTGCACCTCACTGACGAGGCCCATAGGAGGCCGAAACGATCATCTGGGGTTGTCATGTTCCTTGTTCAGAGGAGAATTGCCTGGTATTTCGGGGCTGGACTGACCTTACTTGGCAGGATCAGACTGATATACTTCAGGAAAGTTTTCTTCTGTGAAAAGCACACTGGTCTAAAAGAGGCTGCTTCCGGGTGGTAAATCGCCATAGAACAAGCTACTGAGCTGTTGTTCGTTCCTGGTAGAGCGCTTCTCTCTTTGTATGCAAATTATTATGACCCTGGGGAAGTCTCCCTATGGGTGATGGGGGAAACCAGACGTGGACTCCTTGCCCAGTGTGCTTAGAGGAATGTGGCTGCACCTCACTGACGAGGCCCATAGGAGGCCGAAACGATCATCTGGGGTTGTCATGTTCCTTGTTCAGAGGAGAATTGCCTGGTATTTCGGGGCTGGACTGACCTTACTTGGCAGGATCAGACTGATATACTTCAGGAAAGTTTTCTTCTGTGAAAAGCACACTGGTCTAAAAGAGGCTGCTTCCGGGTGGTAAATCGCCATAGAACAAGCTACTGAGCTGTTGTTCGTTCCTGGTAGAGCGCTTCTCTCTTTGTATGCAAATTATTATGACCCTGGGGAAGTCTCCCTATGGGTGATGGGGGAAACCAGACGTGGACTCCTTGCCCAGTGTGCTTAGAGGAATGTGGCTGCACCTCACTGACGAGGCCCATAGGAGGCCGAAACGATCGTCTGGGGTTGTCATGTTCCTTGTTCAGAGGAGAATTGCCTGGTATTTCGGGGCTGGACTGACCTTACTTGGCAGGATCAGACTGATATACTTCAGGAAAGTTTTCTTCTGTGAAAAGCACACTGGTCTAAAAGAGGCTGCTTCCGGGTTGTAAATCGCCATAGAACAAGCTACTGAGCTGTTGTTCGTTCCTGGTAGAGCGCTTCTCTCTTTGTATGCAAAATATATCTAAATAGTCCCGCCTATTATTCAAATCAGCCAATAGGAATGAGAGCTGCTTAAATCCTATTGGCTGATTTGAACAGCCAATAGGATTTTAGCAGCCCTAATTCCCATTGGCTCATTTAAATTTTTTCAGCCAATAGGAATGCAATGGTACCCCCAGTGTAAAAAGGGTACCTTGCATTTGAATCCTCAGTGTGCGGCGGATGATCACATGAAGAGGACCTCCATGTCGGATCAATGGACCTGCGTCTGGACCTCCGCCTTGGACCTTCACCTGGACCTCCTTCTTGGACCTTCGTCTGGACCTCCGCCTCCGTGCATCGACCACTCTGACGCTGCAGGGATGAAGAAGATGCAGGTCCTTTGATGGATGAAGATGGAGCTGCCTGGATGAAGATGGAGCCGCTGGGATGAAGATCGTTCAAGCCGGGCTTCAGCAACTGTGAGTACCTAAAGACTGTGAGTACCTAAAACTTGTGTTAGGTTTTTTAAAGGTTTTTTGGGTGGGTTTTTTTTTTTTTAGATTAGGGTTTGGGCTTGTCTTAAAAGAGCTGAATACCCTTTTTTTTTTTTTTTTTTTTTTATAACAAGCTTTATTGACATAAAAAGAAAATCATTTACAAACGTGAGCCAATCTGACAATAATAAAGATCACAATAAAACTTACAGACAATTTCAAAGAAAGCTTAGGGTGTTACTGCCCTTTTGGAGATGTCTAATAGTCCATAATGTCCTGTTTAGGAAGGGCTTTCTGGAAAACAAACTTGTGGATTTTTTATACAGAATCAAACAACAGTCATAATAACCACAGAAAAAAGAAAAATATGTTACGTAGCTTGGGTAAATAAAATACCAGTGAGCGAAACGGGGTTCGCAATATAATAATCCTAAAGTGTCGAGTTACATCATTTATTGTGACACAGCATAACCTAATATAACATCAGACCGGGGTTAGAACATAACCAAGGCGCCCTCTCAGCTTTAAGTGCCAGTCCTGTCAAGAAAGAGTTGCAGTAGAGTTATCTATATGAGGAAAGATCACCTCAGCAGTGTGAATGTATGTCTCCCAGTATAGGGACATTGTGCAGTAAAAATCAAGCCTATTAGTCTTAAGATAGTGGTACTTTTCTAGGTACAGGAGGAGCGTGACATTCTGTGTCCAATCCTTTATTGACGGTATCGCCTTCTGCTTCCATAATCTTGGAACCAGTTGTTTTGCACTACTAATCATGATATATAATAACGTAGACTTATATTTACATTTAATCTTAGGAGGCTTGTTAAATAGCAGTACCAGAGGGTCATAAGGGATCTCATATGAGAGGGCTTTCTGAATCTCTCTATGTATATTTTGCCAGAAGGGTTGAAGTGTAGGGCAATCCCACCAGATATGGTATAATGTGCCTACCTGTTTACAGTCCCTCCAGCATAAGGGGTCAGAAGGTCCGTGAATCTTTTTTTTTTTTTTAAATCAAGTTTTTATTGAAAGGAAACAAGTACACTTGCCATAACAAAAGAAGAGAAAAAAAAAAACAGATACATTTTCATATGCTTTATACAATTCTAAATCAGTGTCTAGAGATATTGTTCTTGTGCTTGTTATCCTTTAAAATTTTAAGAAACATTTGCCTTATCCCTATTGGGAGGGAAGGCAATTACATTCATACAAAAGGAAGACAAATAGAATCGAAAAGAAGAAAGAGAGAAAAAAAAAAATTCTAAATCTATCTCATCGCTCTCTCCGCATCCAGCCGTCTCCAATCCCCATCGCCCCACTCTAGATGTAATATCCATTCCCTATCATCTTATCTCATAACCAAACCACTCCGAGACTCAATACCATTCAGGTGGGAATACCCCTGACAAAATTAAAGTTTCGAAATACTCTGTTCTACGCAGGCTAGTGATAAGGGAATATTGTGTATCTCGGGGATAAGATAATATAACTCTTAACCACGTTAAGAAAAAAAGCTGCAATCTTTTTCTTATGTGAAGGTGATATGGTCATTTGTTCAAAAATTATCTGAGAGAGCATTGAGTTTAGAAAGCATGAGATCGACGGAGCCTTATTACTCTTCCAATTTTTAAGGATAAGATTACGCCCTATCATGATCACTGTATTGATAAGGTTGCTGTTGTTTCTATTATTTTCTTTAGGAGCAAGGAAAAAAATGTATCTGGATGTAAATTTTATTCTATTCTCTAACATTTTATTAATCCAGAACTCGACTTTACGCCAAAACTGATTGATTTTAGGGCAATCCCAAAAACAGTGAACTATATCTGCATTTGCCTTATTGCATCTGGGACAAATATTACCCTTATTAAAGGGATGTTTTGTATGCCATTTAGACATTTTCCTAGGTGTAAGATATGCATTATTCATTAACTTTAGATGCAATTCTTTCCAGGTTGTAGAGATGGTGGCTTTTTTGACCCATTTAAAGCCTGTATATAATATGTCTACAGATATGTCAGGAAAATGGGAATTCCATTTTTCAGAAAGGCTGTTGATGCTCAGTTGGCCCTGTTTAGCGGGCATAATCTTGTATAATAGAGAAATGCTATGGTAACCAGATTTATAATAAGTAAAGTATTGTTCAATTTTGCCCCATCCTTCAGTATCGGAGTTTGATACTCTACTATCAGTGATAAAATGTCTAATCTGAAGATAGGCATAGAAGTTTTTATTTGACAAAGAAAAAACACTAGCAAGTTCCTCAAAGGTTCTTATTTGAAGGTGATTATTTAAACATTGATATACATTCAATAGGCCTTTCTGTGCCCAGACATTATAGACTTCGTTAGATAACCCGGGAGTAAATTTTGGGTTACCTTGTATTGGAAGTAATGGGGTAATCTCAAAATTAATATTAAATAATCTGTTTAATTTTTGCCAGGCATCAATGGTATTGCATATTATAGTCATAGTTTTAATATCATTTGGCAGCTGAGACACTGGACAGTGTAGCAGGGCTTTTAATGCATATGGTTTACATAGGTATTTTTCAACTTGAAGATGTGTAAGATAATTAGCTTCTGTTAGCCAGTCAAATGCTGATCGAGCTAATATAGCAATATTATATTTTTTAATATCTGGGAAAGATAAGCCACCTTCCTCAGATCCAAGGGATAATTTGGTTATGGATACCATATGTCTTTTGTTATTCCATATAAAGTTAGTTGACTCACTATAGAATCTTTTTATATCTTGGGTCTTTATAAATAATGGTAGATTTTGCATGATATAAATCAGTTGGGGAAAAAGA
This sequence comes from Bombina bombina, assembly GCF_027579735.1. Lineage (NCBI taxonomy): Eukaryota > Metazoa > Chordata > Amphibia > Anura > Bombinatoridae > Bombina > Bombina bombina. Next base: position 589,921,139 of record NC_069503.1, on the reverse strand, counting down.
ATAGTTTTTATAATCATAACTTTAGCAGACAGGGAGATGGGAAATGTTAACCAACGTTGCATTTTTTCTGAGGCTTTTTTAAAGAAGATAGAATAATTAAGTTTATACCATTGATTTGGGTCAGAATGTAAATTTAATCCTAAATAATTAATGCTGTCGACCTCTTGAAAGGGATGTTCTTGGATGCTTGCCCTAGTCCTATGTAGCCATAGAATTTCAGATTTACTAGCATTTATTTTATAGCCAGAGAAGAGCTAAACATGTCAATGATCTTTAGTGCCTGTGGTATATTCCTCTTTGTATTTCTTACACATAACATCAAATCATCTGCATATAATGCTAATACCAATTTTTCTTGTCCTAATCTGATGCCTTGTAACTCCTGTCGTAAGATAATAGCCAAAGGTTCTAGGGCAAGATTAAATAGCAAAGGGGAAAGTGGGCACCCCTGTCTTGTCCCCCTATTTAAAGTAAAATCTGTGGTGTAGCTACCATTGATTAGGATATTGGACCTAGGATGGTTATATATGGTTTGGATGAATTGTACAAAATGACCTGTGAAGCCAAAAGAGACCAATGTCGAGAATAGATGGTTCCATTCTACCGAATCAAATGCTTTTTCGGCGTCTAATGTAATTAATGCGAAGTCTTGGTTATTTGTTTTCCTCTCAGCTATTTTATGCCAAAAATGTTCTATTAGTAAAATTACCTTCCTAGTATTCCTAGTAGAGGCTCTTTGAGACATGAATCCTGTTTGATCGGGATGTATGATGGGGTCAAGGCACGATTTTAATCTATTTGCAATGATATGCGTCAATAGCTTATAATCTGCATTGAGTAATGAGATAGGTCTGTATGATTTAGGGTCTAATGGATTCTTCCCTTTTTTCAAGATCAATGATATGATTGAAGCAGTAAAATATTTAGACATGTTTAGACCCTCAATATAATATCCATTAAACAGTGAAACTAAAGTGCCCACTATCTCTGTTCTAAGTATTTTATACATTTCAATAGGTATTTGATCTGGGCCCGGAGCTTTATTAGATTTGGTATTATTTATAGCTTCCAAAACTTCCTCATTTGTTATTGGTCTATTGAGAGTATTAACAACTTCTGGCGTTATTTTAGGCAAATTAATCCCGTGCCAAAATGTATTCTTATTACCAACATTGATCTCCTTGGCTTCATATAAATTTTGATAATATTCAAAAAATACATTTTTAATTTTAGACTATTCCATGACTCTATCTGTCCCATCATTGATGGCTTCCATAATATTAGATTTTTTCCTTGCTTTATCTAGTATGGATAAAAATTTGGCGGATTTTCCATATTGGCCTTTATATTTAATGCTTGTTCTAAGTTCTTCTAATTCAACTTTTTTCCTAATAAAGATATCTCTTTCTGCCTTAAGAACATTGTATTTCTCTCTTAATTGTTTAGAATGATTATAGAGATATTTACGATGTGCATTTTGGACTTGTCTAGATAATTGAACCTCCCTTCTTAAAAGTTTCCTTTTTTTTTAGATCATATAGGCTTTGATATTGCCTCTTAAATAGGCTTTAGCGGTTTCCCAGAAAATTTCTACTTTCTCTTTATACTCTATATTTGTCAGCTCAAATTCTCGCCACTTTTGTTTTAGCCAATTATTGAATTCAAAGTTGTTAGCCAGAAAATTCGGGAAATAAAAATTATTTCTTTCATTATTTTGCACTGGTTGTAATTGAAGATCTAATGAGATGATGGCATGATCAGAGATCAATATGTCGAATATCTCTGTCTTGATTTCTAATTTAATTAGTGAGCTAGACACTAGAAAAAAATCTATACGAGAAAAAGATCCATAACTTTTAGAGTTGCAAGAGAAAGATCTAGTATCCGGGTGTTGCAAGCGCCAGATATCATGAAGTTTGAGGCTTTTACAGATTTGTTTACAAATATGTGCTTTATGTTTGGAGAAAGGAAGGTCCGTGAATCTTAGCTAGCCTGCTTGGGTGGAGATACCACCTGCCTAAAAGTTTCATATTTGTCTCTGTGATGCTCATTGAAGATGGTGCTTTGCCCATTTGTTGAAAAATGGTGTCCCAGGTCTCAGAAGGGACACGGAAGCCCAGTTCTGATTCCCAGACTCTAGTGTATGATGGGAGATTTTTGGAGTGTGTAGCTAATAAAATGTTATAGATCGCTGAGAGCGTACCTCTCGTTGACTGTGTGGACCAGCAAAGTAATTCGAAAGGGGTAAGGCTCCTAGTAATGTTAGCCTTGTCTCTGTGATACCTAATAAAGTGGGACAATTGAAGATATTCAAACCATCTGTTAAAATATGGGATATTTTTGTCTACTAAAGAGGTTTTTGGCAGGATACTACCCCCTTCCATTACTGAATAACAAGGCAATCCTGCTGCGATACTATATGAACCCTCTGCCCATAAATGATGGTAGGGATGGAAGTCTTTGTTATGAAAGAGGGGAGTTAATGGTGAGGGAATTTTAGATACCCCTTTGCGAGATCTAGTGAGGTGATCCAATGTAAGTAGTGTATCTCTTACTAGTGCAGGGAGAGGTGGCAGTGTGTTTCTTTGGTGCCTGTATATCTAGCACTGTGTCCCAAGACTTTTTTTGAGCCAGCTAGATCATGTTCTAAATGCACCCATTCCTTGTCTTGTGCGTTTTTGCACCAGTCTATCACCCTAGTTAAGCATGCCGCTTGCTGATAAAATAGGAGATTGGGTACTCCAAGTCCTCCTCTATTGCGAGGTCTATAAAGTGTAGCCTTTGCTATTCTAGGGCGTTTATGTGCCCAGATAAAAGTGTTAACTAATGCTTGTGCAGTGTTGAAGAATTGTGTGGGAAGGTGTGTTGGCACCGTCTGGAACAGGTAAAGAAAGCGGGGTAGAATACTTATCTTAAACGCTTGTGTCCTGCCGAGCCATGAAAGACATTTGCTCTGCCAGCCCTTTAATTCTGCTCTAACAGAATCCAATAGGCTCTGGTAATTCAACTGATAAAGGGAGTCCCATACGTTGGTAATTTGGATCCCCAAATACTTAATAGAGGAGTGTTTTTGTGTAAACTGGTATTGTTCAGTAATTTGATTGGCCAAGTGATTCGTAATCCCTACACCTAAATATTCTGATTTTAGCATGTTAATTTTAAAGTTAGAAAGGTTACTATATGTCTCTATCACCGGCATTAATGTACAGAGCGATTGTAGAGGGGAGGTTAATGTGAAAAGGATATCATCCACGTACATCATTGTTTTATATTGTGTGTCCCCTACTTGTATCCCATGTATCTCCGTATTTTTCCTAACGTTGGAGGCCAGAACCTCCATGGCCAGGACAAACAATAAGGGGGAAAGTGGGCAGCCCTGCCTCGTGCCGTTGAGGATGGGAAAGGGATCTGATATAGAATCATTTAATTTAATACGGGCCCTTGGGGTGTGGTATAAAGCAAAAATTTTCCCTATGAGTTTTTCTCCTATGCCGAAACGTGCTAGTGTAGATTTTAAAAATAGCCAATCTATCAAAGGCCTTTTCGGCATCAATGGCCAGGACTTAATACCCTTTTAAGGGCAAGAAAAAGAGCTGAATGCCCTTTTAAGGGCAATGCTCATACAAATGCCCTTTTCAGGGCAATGGGTAGATTAGGTTTTTGTCATTAGTTTTTTTTTATTTTGTGGGTTTGGGGGGGTGGGGGTTTGTAATGTTAGGGGGGTGTTTTTTTTAGAAAAAGAGCTGATTTCTTTAGGGCAATGTCCTACAAAAGGCCCTTTTAAGGGCTTTTGGTAGTTTATTATAATTAGGATTCTTTTATTTTGGGGTGGGTTTTTTTTAAACAGGGTGTTAGAATAGGAATATTTTTAATTATTTTGTATAATTCTTTTGCTATTTTGTGTAATGTTTTTTTTTCGTTTTTGGGGTGTTTTTTTTTATTTTTTAGAATAGCCATTTTTTTTTTATTTTTAATGGGCAGCAAAAGAGCTGAATTCCTTTTTAAGGGCAATGCCCATACAAATGCCCTTTTCAGGGCAATGGGTAGATTAGGTTTAACTTTATTTTTATTTTGTGGGTTTGGGGGGTGGGGGTTTGTATACTGTTAGGAGTTGTTTGTTTTTCTTTTGTAGCAAAAGAGCTGATTTCTTTAGGTCAATGCCCTACATTTTTTTGGATAATTTTGTTGGTTATTTTTTGTAATTTTAGTGTTTTTTATTTTTTGTAATGTTAGTTGTTTTTTTTGTACGGTTAGGTAATAACATTATGTAGGTGTCGGCAATGTCGGGGGCAGTGGGTTAGGGGTATTTAGACCTGGGGGTTTATGCTAGGGTGTTAGGTTTAAACGTAACTTTTTTTTTCCCCATAGACATCAATGGGGCTGCGTTACAGAGCTTATCATTAAACAATCGCAGGGCTTTCCCCATTGATGTCTATGGGGAAAGCGTGCACGAGCACGTCAAAGCAGCACTTGTATTTTGTGCGGTATGAAGCTCAAAGCAACCATATCATACGCACAAGGCGGCTTTTCCAAAACTTGTAATGGCAGCGCTATGAAGGGTGAAATAACGCAACTTTTGTTGCGTTCATTTTGCACCTTCTATAGCACAAAACTTGTAATCTAGGTGATAGTGTCTAATGTGCATATAGAAATACTGTGCTATGATACTGATCTATGTATCTATCTATAAACTTATAATACTTCTGATATTTTGACGATTCAAAGGCTGCTAAATGTAGATTCTAAAATATTAGAAACATAAACATAGAAACATAGAATTTGACGTCAGATAAGAACCAAAAAGGCCCTTCAAATATATCCATATTACATGTTACTTTTTTCTTAGATTAGCCTTTCGCATGTCCCATGCATTTTTTAATTCCTTTAAGGTCATTGAACTAGATTACAAGTCGCGCGGTCTGCGCGCGATATGGACTTTGCATGCGGAATGGTTTTTGATTTGGTATTACAAGTCACGTGTTCAGTCTTTGCCACGCGCAATATGGCAGATACCGCAACAATCTATTCCTCACTCAAATACCTGTAGTAATGTGTTTCGTGAAAAATAAGTTTCACAAAACACATTAAAAATACCTTACAAGGTTCACCTACACCCAAAAACGTCATTATTTACCCGTAAACAATAAATAAACTTGTTAACCACTAATCTGCATTCCCCCAAATTGTAAGCACTAAATAAAACTATTAACCCCTAAACCGCCATCCCTCGACATCACAAATTATTAAACTAATATTTAAACCCGCTAACCTAACACCCCCTAACTTAACCCCAATTAAAATATACCTAAATTAAAGTAAAAATAAACTAACTACCTTAAAAAAAAAACTTACCTGTAAGACAAAATTAAAACCTAAGCTTAAACTAAATAAAATACATTACTTGTAAAAAAAATTACAAACAATAAAAAACCTACATTACAAAAACACCCTAAAATTACAAAAATTTAAAATACTACTCTTACAAAAATAAAAAAATACTACCCTTACAAAAAATAAAAACCCTACCATTGCAAAAAAAAAAACGAAATTATCCAAAATACGTAAAAAAAATATTCCTATTCTAATACCCCCCTCAAAAAAATATGCCAAAATTAAAAAAAAAATAATCTACAAATAAACTACTAATAGCTCTTAAAAAGGCCTTTTGTAGGACATTGCCCTAAAGTTAACAGTTACGTTTTAATTGGGGTTAAATTAAGGGGTGTTAGGTTAGGGGGTTCAGATATTAGTTTAATATTTTGCAATGTAGGGGGTGGCGGTTTTGGGGTTAATAGTTTTATTTTGTGGTTGCGATGTGGGGGGAAGGTGGTTTAGGGGTTAATAGATTTATTTAGCTACTTTGCGATGCAGGGTATAGCGGTTTAGGGGTTTTATAACTTTATTTAGTGTATGCTATGCAGGGGTGGCAGTTTAGGGGTTAATAACTTTATTTAGTGTTTACAATGTGGGAGGATGGCGGTTTAGGGGTTATTAGACTAAGGGCTTATGGTAGGGTGTTTTTGGGCCACTTTTTTTTCACCCTAGACTTGAATGGGGAATGCGATTGCAGGTGGTTTTTTTTCAACATTTTTTCTCCATTGATCTCTATGGGGGAATACGTGCACGTGCACGCCAAGTCGTAACTTGGTTTGTGTGTGGTATGCGGCTTAACATAGTGTAACACATGCAAAAAGAGTTATTTTAAAACTTGTAATGGAAGCGCAATGGAAATTGCAAAAAAGCCACAATGCGCGCGGTGTGTTCGCAACTGATTTGCCGCGCGACTTGTGTTTACCACCTCAAATGGAAGTTTATTCCATGAATCCATCACCCGTTTGTAAAAAAAATATGCTTCCTCACATTTCTCCTGAATCTAATACCCTCTAACTTAAGAGTGTGGCCCCTTGTTCTGGCTAGTTCTTTTTTTGTGGAAAATGCTTTCAGCTTCCACTTTATTAAGTCCCTTTATATATTTGAAGGTTTCTATCATGTCACCTCTTTCCCTTCTGTCCTCTAAACTATACATATTTAGGACAGAGTGTTTATATGTATGTTTTATATTTTAGACCATGTACCAGTTTAGTAGCCCTCCTTTGGACAGTTTCTATTCTATTTATATCTTTCTAAAGATATTGTGTCCATATTGGCCTTACTGACTTCACTGCTGCATTGTGTACCACATTTTAAATAATCTGAAATAATAATTCCTTAGTCTCAATCCTCTTTTGTTACAGTCAGTAATGTACCATTGAGACTATAATTTTGCTCTTGGTGATATTAAATTTCAGAACCATTTATTTGCCCAGTCCTCCAGTTGTTTAATATAACTGTTTATTTAATCAAACCCTCCTGGAACATCAACTCTGTTACAAATTTTTGTATCATCAGAAAAGAAGCAAACCTTCCCCTGAATCCCACTTCCAGTATCACTGATGAACATGTTAAACAAAACAGGGCCAAGAACTGACCCTTGGGGAACACCACTAGTAACTGACCCCTCATTTGAATGTGCTCCATTAATTGAAACCCTATGCCTTCTATCCTTAATCCTTCATTTTACCCACTTAAGGCAATACTTTTTGTGAATAAATTTGTTGTGTGGGACAGTGTCAAATGCTTTGCTAAAGTCTAGATATGCAATAGCTATGGTCTATTAATTTAGTTACATAGAGGCCAATTTAACAAATGTCTGTCGGACCAGATCCGACAATGCGGATGAGGTCCAACAGACATCGATGAATGTGGAGAGCAATACGCTCTCCGTATTCAGCATTGCACAAGTAGCTCACAAGAGCTGCTGGTACAACGCCGCTGTCTGCAGACTCGTGGCCAATGGGGCTTGTCATTCAACCCGATCGTACTGCTGTTGCGGCGATTCAACAGCAGGCGGAAAGGGTTATTGAGCAGCGGTCTTTAGGCTGTTGCTCCATAACTTGTGTTTCTGGCGAGTCTGAAGACTCGCCAGAAACACGGGCCTTCAAGCTCCGTTCAGAACTTGATAGATAGGCCCCATAGTCAAAGAAATCAATTAGATTAGTCTGACATGATCTTCCACCAGTGACAAAAACAATTTAGAGTGAGTGCACCTAAGTAATAGTAGGTTATGATGATAGATTATAATGCTCTGACCCTAGAAATACAGTTGTTCCTTCAAGACAACTGTCTCAGAAATATGTAACGTACAGATTAGGGGAGCTATGATAAACCTTAATTATATGTGATGTTAAGTGTTTAAAATTGTCAATGGAATATTAAAAAATGTGATAACGAAAGTGATACCGTGTTTGTTAATGATGGTGTATTTGATAATGTGAGTTCTAAGTTGTAGAAAATAAAAATATATGACTTATAAAGCAATGTGACCTAGTATGTTATTTTTGGATATGTCAATGTGCTGATAGCACTTTATAGGAAATAAAGATGATATAGTGTGTATTTATATAAAAAATATATTGTATATTTATATAAAAATATATTGCATTTATTGATAAGAACAAAAGTTATATATATATATATATATATATATATATATATATATATATAGCGAATAAATTGATAATTAAAATTGGTATAGAGCTTGTTAAAAGGTAAAGTGAGTTAGACAATGAGTCTGCCGTATACGCTATACCAATGTGTGACTGTAAATGAAAAAGTGTCCCCCATACGTATGGAATATTTTTCAAATCCGAATAAACAACGGCAGACTCATTATCTAACTCACTTTACCTTTTAACAAGAGTTTAACTGGTTCCAAAGTGTCGTTACGAGACTTTTGAAACATATTTTGCACAATCCTTGAACTTACCTTAGCTTCAGTCTCTCGTTTTTACTACAAAGATACCAATCAAATAGCGCTTTATCCTGTTATTAGATTTTATATTGTTATGTTATACTGTCAACTAAGAGAGAATTATCTGTTATCATATATTTTGTCACTAATTGTTTAGAAGGTATAAGAGCTCTATACCAATTTTAATTATCAATTTTTTCACTATATATATATATATATATATATATATATATATATATATATATATATATATATATATATATAACTTTTGTTCTTATCAATAAATGCAATATATTTTTATATAAATATACAATATATTTTTTATATAAATACACACTATATCATCTTTATTTCCTATAAAGTGCTATCAGCACATTGAAATATCCAAAAATAACATACTAGGTCACATTGCTTTATTAGTCATATAATTATTTATTATTCATATATTTTTATTTTCTACAACTTAGAACTCACATTATCAAATACACCATCATTAACAAACACGGTATCACTTTCGCTATCACATTTTTTAATATTCCATTGACAATTTTAAACACTTAACATCACATATAATTAAGGTTTATCATAGCTCCCCTAATCTGTACATTACATGATCTTCCACCAGTGAAACCATGCTGTCCTTTGTCTTCTAAATTGTTTATCTGAAGGTAAGACACAAGTCATTCCTTTAAAAGAGTTTCTATTAATTTCCATGCAATTGAGGTCAGACTGACTGGCCTATAGTTAGCAGAATCTTCCCTACTTTCTTTTTTTATGAAAATGGACTACATTGACAATTTTTCAGTCTTTTAAAAAAACTCCTGTTAACAGTGGCTGATTAAATAAATAGCGTTCTCTTATAACCCTTAGATGAATATTATCTGGACCCACAGACTTATTTACTTTACTTTTTATAAAGCCCTTGAAACCTCTACCTCTGTAAAAAGAAAAGTACCACTCACATTATCATTTAAATTAACACCCCTTTATAGACTCTTTACAATCTGTTCTCTTTAAAACCATATTTGTTTTCTTTTTTTTTTTTACATTTACAAACAATGCCTAATATACCAATACAAAAGCCAAGAACTCAAATACAAACTTGGATATTTGCTAACTATTAAAAAAGTTATATACAGGACAGTGGATATCTTTATTTCTTTACAGAGCCTTTCTTGTGCTTTTAATTTTTCTTTTTTTAGTTTTTAAACAACTTATATTTTATTGTGGCTTACCTTTGCATCAAGGATATACGTGACATATAAGGGAAACACAAGTCCTTTAAAGTGCATACTTTTGGGTCAGTATCTTCTGGCCTCTTTTGTAAATTTTGTGTACATGCACATCCCCAAATACATTCAAGTTTACATATTCATTTATAGGGCGTTCCCACAGACATTAGTGTAGTGCCATTGCACCCCTTCTTTTTACAATGAAGCCTAATGCAGTGTTTAGTTACATCTCTAATAGCATTTTAAAAATATTCCCATTGTTCTTGTACTCCTGTATATTAATTTAGGTATTTGCCCATGTAAGAAAAATCAGTCGTTCTAAAGTCTAAAACTTTTGTTTTACTGTGGTTGTACAGTACCTTTGTTTGATTATTAAACCATACAGAAAGATTTGTAGAAAACTGTCCCAGAAGAGTTGCAACTGTTATAGCTACAAAGGGGGTTCCATATTAATGCCTATATAGTTTATTATCCCCCCCGGTTAGTGGCAGTTCCTCTTAGGGCTAGCTGTTCTCTGTGGCTACCTAGTGGTACTTTTGCTATGTGCTTAACCCTTTTGCAGGGGTTAAGCACATGGACTTGCTGTATTGCTAGTGCTAAATTTACATGCTCTAACGAATCAGAGCATGTATTTTTTTTTATAGAATATCTCTTTAAGATGCTGCAGGTTTAATGTTTTTAAGTTTTAAGTAGCAAACTCAATATTGTGTATTGCATTTAAGCTTTATGACTGTATATTAATTGCAAGCAGACAGTCTCCAGATGTCACTTACTGGTAATTCTTATCAGCAATCATTCTTTTTTTATTTATTTTTTATTTATGAATCATCTATATGTTTGGTTTGTTTAAACATTGTGGACTGAATTAATATATAATTTTGCAGAATAAGAAAGTAAATGTATTTATTTAGTCAGTAGTGATGTCACGAACTTAAAAATTTCGGTTCGCGAACGGCAGACTCGCACTTCCACTACTGTTCGCGAACCGCCATTGACTTCAATAGGCAGGCGAACTTTAAAACCCACAAGGACTCTTTCTAGCCACAATAGTGATGGAAAAGTTGTTTCAAGGGTAGTAACACCTGGACTGTGGGATGCTGGAGGGGGATCCATGGCAAAACTCCCATGGAAAATTACATAGTTGATGCAGAGTCTGCTTTTAACCCATAAAGGGCCTAAATCACCTAACATTCCTAAATTGTTTGGAATAACGTGCTTTAAAACATCAGGTATGATGTTGTATCGATCAGGTAGTGTAAGGGTTATGCCCGCTTCACAGTGACAGACCAAACTCCCCATGTAAAGCACCGCAAACAACCGCAAACAGTCTATTTGCACAACCACGAGATAGATTTGATAGATAGATACATAGATTACATAGCTCAATAGATGCAATATACATATGATCGATACAAATTACATAGATCAATAGATGCAATATACATTTGATAGATACGAATTACATAGATCAATAGATGCAATATCCATTTGATAGATACGAATTACATAGATCAATAGATGCAATATCCATTTGATAGATACGAATTATATAGATCAAAAGATGCAATATACATTTGATAGATACGAATTACTTAGATCAAAAGATGCAATATACATTTTATAGATACGAATTACATCGATCAATAGATGCAATATACATTTGATAGATACGATTGATAGTTAGATAGATTTGATAGATAAATAGATAGATTTGAAAGATATATAATTTCCCTGACAGAGTATAACAATAAGACATGCGGTCTGGGACCCGTGGTGTGTTAAGTAGTACTATTCTTAGTAGTTTACTACTACCTGTTACTCCCCCTATCGGGGGAGGTCTATATGGGCTGCATTTTTGCAACAGGGAGATGGAAGAAGATGATTGGTCTGTCCTCCTACTTCAAATTTGGCCTAAACACAAGTGGCTGTCTCAAAACAGTCCGGCCACGAGATAGATAGATTTGATAGATAGATATACATATATTGATAGTTAGATAGAATCGATAGATGATAAATAGATAGATTTGATAGCTATATAATTACCCTGAAAAAGTATAATAATAAAACATGCGGTCTGGGACCCATGGTAACTAGGTTGTGTTAAGTAGCACTGTTCTTAGCACTTTAATCCCTGTTACTCCCCCTATCGGGGGAGGTGTATATAGCCTGCATGATTATCCTGACAAAATATAATAATAAAACATGCGGTCTGGGACCCATGGTAACTAGGTTGTGTTAAGTAGTACTATTCTTAGCACTTTAATCCCTCTTACTCCCCCTATCGGGGGAGGTCTATATGGCCTGCATGATTACCCTGACAAAGTATAACAACAAAACTTGCGGTCTGGGACCCATGGTAACTAGGTTGTGTTAAGTAATACTATTCTTAGCACTTTAATCCCTGTTACTCCCCCTATTGGGGGAGGTCTATATGGCCTGCATGATTATCCTGACAAAATATAATAATAAGAAATGCGGTCTGGGACCCATGGTAACTAGGTTGTGTTAAGTAGTACTATTCTTAGCACTTTAATCCCTGTTACTCCCCCTATTGGGGGAGGTCTATATGGCCTGCATGATTACCCTGACAAAGTGTAACAACAAAACATGCGGTCTGAGACCCATGGTAACTAGGTTGTGTTAAGTAGTACTATTCTTAGCACTTTAATCCCTGTTACTCCCCCTATCGGGGGAGGTCTATATGGCCTGCATGATTACCCTGACAAAGTGTAACAACAAAACATGCGGTCTGGGACCCATGGTAACTAGGTTGTGTTAAGTAGTACTATTGTTAGCACTTTAATCCCTGTTACTCCCCCTATCGGGGGAGGTGTATATGGCCTGCATGATTATCCTGACAAAATATAATAATAAGATATGCGGTCTGCGACCCATGGTAAATAGGTTGTGTTAAGTAGTACTAGTCTAAGCACTTTAATCCCTGTTACTCCACCTATCGGGGGAGGTGTATATGGCCTGCATGATTATCCTGACAAAATATAATAATAAGACATGCGGTCTGGGACCCATGGTAACTAGGTTGTGTTAAGTAGTACTAGTCTTAGCACTTTAATCCCTGTTACTCCCCCTATCGGGGGAGGTGTATAGGGCCTGCATGATTATATATCTAGCCTTGTTAGATATATAATTACCCTGAAAAAGTATAATAATAAAGCATGCGGTCTGGGACCCATGGTAACTAGGTTGTGTTAAGTAGCACTGTTCTTAGCACTTTAATCCCTGTTACTCCCCCTATCGGGGGAGGTGTATATAGCCTGCATGATTATCCTGACAAAATATAATAATAAAACATGCGGTCTGGGACCCATGGTAACTAGGTTGTGTTAAGTAGTACTAGTCTTAGCACTTTAATCCCTGTTACTCCCCCTATCGGGGGAGGTGTATAGGGCCTGCATGATTATCCTGACAAAATATAATAATAAGACATGCGGTCTGCGACCCATGGTAAATAGGTTGTGTTAAGTAGTACTAGTCTAAGCACTTTAATCCCTGTTACTTAACCTATCGGGGGAGGTGTATATGGCCTGCATGATTATCCTGACAAAATATAATAATAAGACATGCGGTCTGGGACCCATGGTAACTAGGTTGTGTTAAGTCGTACTAGTCTTAGCACTTTAATCCCTGTTACTCCCCCTATCGGGGGAGGTGTATAGGGCCTGCATGATTATCCTGACAAAATATAATAATAAGACATGCGGTCTGGGACCCATGGTAACTAGGTTGTGTTAAGTAGTACTAGTCTTAGCACTTTAATCCCTGTTACTCCCCCTATCGGGGGAGGTCTATATGGCCTGCATGATTACCCTGACAAAGTGTAACAACAAAACATGCGATCTGGGACCCATGGTAACTAGGTTGTGTTAAGTAGTACTATTCTTAGCACTTTAATCCCTGTTACTCCCCCTATCGGGGGAGGTGTATATGGCCTGCATGATTATCCTGACAAAATATAATAAAACATGCGGTCTGTGACCCATGGTAACTAGGTTGTGTTAAGTAGTACTATTCTTAGCACTTTAATCCCTGTTACTCCCCCTATCGGGGGAGGTGTATATGGCCTGCATGATTATCCTGACAAAATATAATAAGACATGCGGTCTGTGACCCATGGTAACTAGGTTGTGTTAAGTAGTACTATTCTTAGCACTTTAATCCCTGTTACTCCCCCTATCGGGGGAGGTCTATATGGCCTGCATGATTAGCCTCCCACCTCTCGGGGGAGGTCTATATGGCCATTATGATTAGCCTAACAAAGTACAACAATAAAACCTGCGCTCTTGGAACCATGGTAACTAGGTTTATTTCAGTAGTACTGTTCTTATTAGTTTAATACCTGTTACAACCCCTAATGGTGGGAGGTCTATATGGCCTGCATGATTAGCCGGACCAAATAAAACAACAAGACATGCGGTCTGGGACTGGGACCCATGGCTAACTAGGTTGTGTAAAGTAGTACTATTCTTAGCACTTTCATCCCTGTTACTCCCCCTATCGGGGGAGGTCTATATGGCCTGCATGATTACCCTGACAAAGTATAACAACAAAACATGCGGTCTGGGACCCATGGTGGTACTGGTATAACTAAGTTGTCTTAAGTAGTACTATTCTTAGCAGTTTAATCCCTGTGATTGGTCTGTCCTCCTACTTCAAATTTGTCAAAAACACAAGTGGCTGTCTCAAAACAGTCCGGACATGAGATAGATAGATTTGATAGATAGATATACATAGATTGATAGATAGAATCGATAGAAGATAAATAGATAGATTTGTTAGATATATAATTAGCCTGACAAAGTATAATAATTAAACATGCGGTCTGGGACCCATGTTAACTAGGTTGTGTTAAGTAGTACTATTCTTAGCACTTTAATCCCTGTTACTCCACCTATCAGGGGAGGACTATATGGCCTGCCTGGTTACCCTCACCAAATATAACAACAAGACATGCGGTCTGGGACCCATGGTAACTAGGTTTATTTCAGTAGTACTGTTCTTATTAGTTTAATACCTGTTACAACCCCTAATGGTGGAAGGTCTATATGGCCTGCATGATTAGCCGGACCAAATAAAACAACAAGACATGCGGCCTGGGACTGGGACCCATGGCTAACTAGGTTGTGTAAAGTAGTACTATTCTTAGCACTTTCATACCTGTTACTCCCACCTCTCGGGGGAGGTCTATATGGCCATCATGATTAGCCTAATAAAGTACAACAATAAAACCTTTACTCTTGGAACCATGGTAACTAGGTTTATTTCAGTAGTACTGTTCTTATTAGTTTAATACCTGTTACAACCCCTAATGGTGGGAGGTCTATATGGCCTGCATGATTAGCCGGACCAAATAAAACAACAAAACATGCGGTCTTGGACTGGGACCCATGGCTAACTAGGTTGTGTAAAGTAGTACTATTCTTAGCACTTTCATCCCTGTTACTCCCACCTCTCGGGGGAGGTCTATATGGCCATTATGATTAGCCTAACAAAGTACAACAATAAAACCTGCGCTCTTGGAACCATGGTAACTAGGTTTATTTCAGTAGTACTGTTCTTATTAGTTTAATACCTGTTACAACCCTTAATGGTGGGAGGTCTATATGGCCTGCATGATTAGCCGGACCAAATAAAACAACAAGACATGCAGTCTGGGACTGGGACCCATGGCTAACTAGGTTGTGTAAAGTAGTACTATTCTTAGCACTTTCATCCCTGTTACTCCCCCTATCGGGGGAGGTCTATATGGCCTGCATGATTACCCTACCAAAATATAAAAATAAGACATGCGGTTTGGGACCCATGGTAACTAGGTTGTGTTAAGTAATACTATTCTTAGCACTTTAATCCCTGTTACTCCCCCTATCGGGGGAGGTCTATATGGCCTGCATGATTACCCTCACCAAAATATAACAACAAGACATGCGGTCAGGGACCCATGGTAACTAGGTTGTGTTTATATTAGTACTATACTTAGCACTCTAATCCCTGTAACTCCCCCTATCGGGGGAGGTCTATACGGCCTGCCTGATTACCCTCACCAAATATAACAACAAGACATGTGGTCTGGGACCCATGGTAACTAGGTTTTTGTTAAGTTGTACTATTCTTAGCACTTTAATCCCTTTTACTCCCCCTATCGGGGGAGGTCTATACGGCCTGCCTGATTACCCTCACCAAATATAACAACAAGACGTGCGGTCATGGAACCATGGTAAGGTTACTTCCTTTTGCACAATCAAGTATACCAGTTGCAGACAGAGGTTCTGACCCTGCATTATGGCTGCACCTCTCCCTAAAAGAGGGATCTGTTACAGAATCTGTGGGCCTGTATGCAAAGAGCTGGCCTGCCTAAAAGGAGCAGCAAGGCAGTACAGGTCGTTCTCCTTCAGCCTTTTTATACGATGGCCCGCGACCCTCAACAGGCACAACAGCATGAAACACCACATATGCCATCCTTTTGCACAATAGAGTACAGGTATGGCATTGATTTGAGGAACCCGGAGATAATTTAGAGGAACCGGGAATATTGAACAAAAAACGTTTTTGGACACCCAGTACAGGTCGTTCTCCTTCAGCCTTTTTATACGATGGCCCACGACCCTCAACAGGCACAACAGCATGAAACACCACATATGCCATCCTTTTGCACAATAGAGTACAGGTATGGCATTGATTTGAGGAACCCAAAGATAATTTAGAGGAACCGGGAATATTGAACAAAAAACGTGCTTGGACACCCAGTACAGGTCATTCTCCTTCAGCCTTTTTATACGATGGCCCATGACCCTCAACAGGCACAACAGCATGAAACACCACATATGCCATCCTTTTGAACAATAGAGTACAGGTATGGCATTGATGGAACTCGGAGATCATTTTTCAGAACCGTGAGATGGAAAAAGATGCTTGGTCGGTCCTCCTACTTCAAATTTGGGGCACTGCGTGCAATGTACTGTGCCACCAGATATGAGTGGTGTGTTAAGTAGTACTATTCTTAACAGTTTAATCACTGTTTTGTGCCTTTTTTTTTTGCTTTGAGTTTTGTAGCCACAGTGCAGCAGCAGAGGACAGAAAAATTAGGCATGTACAAATGCCTTAAAAATTCGGTATTGTTGCAGCCACTGCTGTAGCAGCGGCCAGAAAAATTGATGTTTGTAAAACAGTTAGAAAGTGCCCTAAAACCTTGCGGCTTGAACACTAGTTGTTGGCGGATAAGTCACGCAAGTCATCCTGCATTATAAGAAAAAAAAGCCAGCGTGTGTACCATTTGTAGCCCAAGGCAGCTCATATCATCATCAGGCCTTTTTTACTCAAATGTATCGCCCAATGTCAGTCCCTTCGGGATCCATCCCTCATTCATTTTAATAAATGTGAGAAAATCAAGACTTTTTGACCTAGGTGACCTCAGTGACAAAACCTCCTGCTGCACTGAAGGTCCTTTCTGACAGGACACTTGAAGCGGGGCAGGCCAGAAGTTCAATTGCAAATTGGGATAGCTCAGGCCACAGGTCAAGCCTGCACACCCAGTAGTCAAGGGGTCCATCGCTCCTCAGAGTGTCGAGATCCGCAGTTAATGCTAGGTAGTCTGCTACCTGTCGGTTGAGTCTTTCTCTGAGGCTGGACCCTGAAAGGCTCTGGCGATGCATAGGAGTTAAAAAGGTCCGCATGTCCTCCATCAACAACACGTCAGGAAAGCGTCCTGTCCTTGCCGCCGTGGTCGTGGGAGGAGGAGGATTACTTTCATCTCTTCCCCTGTTACATTACCGTTGTGCTGTGACATCACCCTTATACGCTGTGTAAAGCATAGTTTTTAATTTATTTTTGAAATGCTCCATCCTTTCCAACTTGCGGGAATTTGGTAACATTTCAGACACTTTATGCTTGACCGGGGGTCTAGTAGCGTGGACACCCAGTACAGGTTGTTCTCCTTCAGCTTTTTTATACGAGGGTCCCTCAACAGGCACAAGAGCATGAAAGACCCCATTTGCACAAGGTTGGATGCCGAGCTAATCATGTCCCATTCCTCATCCTCACTGATGTCACTGATGTCACTGAGGGTATCTTCTTCCCCCCAGCCACGTACAACACCACGGGTACCAAATAGGTGACAACAATGAGCACCCTGGGATGCATGTTGTGCTTGGTCTTCCTCCTCCTCCTCCTCAAAGCCACATTCCGCCTCTGACTCCTCTTCCTCACAATCCTCTTCCTGCGTTGCCGCAGGTCCAGCAAGCGATGCTGATAAGGCTATTTCTGGTGGTGATGGACATCACAACTCTTCCTCTTCACGCTCATCTACGGCCTGATCCAGCATTCTTCGCAGGGCACGCTCCAGGAAGAAAACAAATGGTGCCTTCGGTGCGACTGACAAGGTTTGTCACCTCCTCAAAAGGACGCATGAGCCTACAGGCATTGCGCATGAGCGTCCAGTAATTTGGCAAAAAAATCCCCAGCTCCCCAGAGGCTGTCCTAGCACCCCGGTCATACAAATACTCATTAACAGCTTTTTCTTGTTGGAGCAGGCGGTCGAACATTAGGAGTGTTGAATTCCACCTTGTCGGGCTGTCGCAAATCAAGCGCCTCACTGGCAGGTTGTTTCGACGCTGGATATCGGACAAGTGCGCCATGGCCGTGTAGGAACGCCTGAAATGGCCACACACCTTCCTGGCCTGCTTCAGGACGTCCTGTAAGCCTGGGTACTTATGCACAAAGCGTTGTACAATCAGATTACACACATGTGCCATGCACGGAACATGTGTCAACTTGCCCAATTTCAATGCCGCCACCAAATTACTTCCATTGTCAGAAACAACCTTGCCAATATCAAGTTGGTGCGGAGTCAGCCACTGATGCACCTGTGCGTTCAGGGCGGACAGGAGTGCTGGTGCGGTGTGACTCTACGCTTTCAGGCAAGTCAACCCCAAGATGGCGTGACACTGCCATATCCGGGATGTTGAATAGTACCTGGGGAGCTGGGGGGGGGTGCCGTTGATGTGGAGCAAGACGCAGAAGAGGACTCAGCCAAGGAAGAGGTTATGGAAGAGGATGGAGTAGGAGGAGTAGAGGAGGTTGCAGCAGGCCTACCTGCAAGTCGTGGCAGTGTCACCAACTCCCCTGCAGAGCCACGCATTCCATGCTTTTCAGACGTCAGCAGGTCTACCCAATGCGCAGTGTAGGTGATATACCTGCCCTGACCATGCTTTGCAGACCAGCTATCAGTGGTCATATGGACCCTTGCCCCAACGCTGTGTGCCAGACATGCCATTACTTCCTTTTGCACAATAGAGTACAGGTTTGGGATTGCCTTTTGTGAAAATAAATTTCTGCCAGCTACCTTCCACTGTGGTGTCCCGATAGATACAAATTTTATGAAAGCATTAGACTCCACCAGCTTGTATGGTAAAAGCTGGCGGGCTAAGAGTTCAGACAAGCCAGCTGTCAGACGCCGGGCAAGGGGGTGACTTTGAGAAATTGGCTTCTTACGCTCAAACATGTCCTTGACAGACACCTGACTGTGGGCAGATGACCAGGAACTGCTACGTAAGAGACTCAGTGGAGGATGGTTGAGAGGGGGCAAGGAGGACAGCAGTGGTTGACATGGCTGAAGATGCTGGAGCAGGAGGAGGATGGCAGCTTTGAGTTTGTGTGCTGCTTCTACTCATGTGTTCTTCCCATCGACGTTTGTGATGTGAGACCATGTGCCTTCGCAAAGCAGTTGTACCTAGGTGGGTGTTGGACTTCCCACGATTCAGTTTCTTTTGGCACAGGTTGCAAATGGCATCACTGTTTTCAGAGGCAGACACACAAAAAAAAATGCCACACTGCTGAGCTCTGCGATGACGGCATTCTGGTGGTGGCGACAGCATGCAACAACCACCCCCTGCTTCCAACTTGTCTCCTCCTCTCTGTCTCCCCATCTGAACTTTCCCCCTCTTCTTCTCTTCTAGCAGGCACCCACGTGACATCCACCGACACATCATCATCAACCGCTTCACTTGTATCTGACACATCAACAAAGGAAGCAGCAGCAGGTACAACATCATCATCATCATCATCATCACACCGTACCTCCATGTCTGTAATGCTGCCTGACTGAGACATATCACTGTTATCTACATCCTCTGTCAATGATGGTTGCACATCACTCATTTCTTCCAACTGATGTGTCAATAACTCCGGTGACAGATCAAGTGAAGCGGCTGTGGTGCTAGTGTTGGTGGTGGCGACAGGCGGGCGAGTGGCACTGGTCACTTGAGAGGTGCCCAAAGCACAGCTGGAGGTGGATGGTGCGTCAAGGTTAGGAGGACTAGGAGCGGAAGCTGTTGAAGATTGGGTGTCCTGTGTTAGCCATTCAACTAGGTCCTCCTCAGAACTTTTCGCGTCCCTCCTGGCCTCTGAACAATGTGCATATTTGTAGGGTCTAAAGGAATCACAGCACCACGACCACGACGGCACCTGCGGGGTGGCCTGCCTCTGCCTGTCATTTTTTTTAAAATGTACACTTACAATACTATTAAACAAATTATGAGTGGTGGCACTGGGCAAGTGGGCACAGTATACACTGTGAGCCTGACACCAAAAAAAAAGACTGATGTTTCAAAGTCAAAAATGTTTATTTTTTAAATATTAAAAGTAATGTGACAACAAATATGATTGGTGGCACTAGTTGGCAAGTGGGCCTGGCTGGCACACATGCTGGGAGGAAGGCAACTGCAATTAGAATACATTAGCTGACTGATGCTTTACAGTCCAAAAAAAAATTTAAATTTTAAAAATTTTTACAATACTGTTAGAACAAATATGATTGGTGGCACTAGTTGGAAACGGCAAATGGGCCTGGCACACACGCTGGCAGGCAGGCAACTGCAATTCAATGGCACTAGCAGACTGATGATTCACAGTAAAAAAAGTTTTTATTTTAAATATTTTCAAACCTGTTAGAACAAATATGATTGGTGGCACTAGTTAGCTTGGCAAGTGGGCCTGGCACACATGCTGGGAGGAAGGCAACTGCAATTAGATTACACTAGATGACTGATGTTTCACAGTCAAAAAAGTTTTTATTTTAAATATTTACAATACTGTTATTACAAATATGATTGGTGGCAGTAGTTGGCAGCAAGTGGGCCTGGCACACACGCTGGCAGGTAGGCAGGCAACTGCAATTCAATGGCACTAGCAGACTGATGATTCACAGTCAAAAAAGTTTTGATTTAAAATATTTTCAAAACTGTTATAACAAATATGATTGGTGGCAATAGTTGGCAGCAAGTGGGCCTGGCACACACACTGGCAGGCAGGCAACTTCAATTAGATTACACTAGCAGACTGATTTTTCACAGTCAAAAAATATTTTTGTTAAATATTTACAATACTGTTATAACAAATATGATTGGTGGCACTAGTTGGCAAGTGGGCCTGGCACACACGCTGGCAGGCAGGCAACTGCAATTCAATTACCACTAGCAGACTGATGATTCACAGTCAAAAAAGTTTTTATTTTAAATATTTACACTACTGTTATAACAAATATGATTCGTGGCACTAGTTGGAAAGTGGGCCTGGCACACACGCTGGCAGACAGGCAACTGCAATTAAATAACTAAAGCAGACTGATGTAAAAGTTTGTTTTTAAAAAAGTTACACTAATGTTACAACAGATAGGAGTGATGGCACTCAGGATAGAAGTAGGCACAGTATGTGCTGGCAGCCTGACACACAGGCTGGCACTAGTGGCAGGCTGGCCTGGAAACTAAAATTAAATAACACTAGAAGACTGATGTAAAAGTTTTTTTTTACAAAATTTAAACTAATGTTACACCAGATAGGAGTGGTGGATTGGCACTGAGGATGGAAGTAGGCACAGTATATGCTGGCAGCCTGACACACAGGCTGGCACTAATGGCAGCCAGTCTGGCCTGGCAACTAATATTAAATAACACTAGAAGGGGACCGATGTAAAAAATATATATTTTTTAAATTTACACTAATGTTACACCAGATATAAGTGGTGGAAAAAAGAGCTATTAATCACACTATATGATGTGGGCCTGACACACAGGCCTGATGGAAAATGAAATTAGATTACACTAGCAAAATTATTTAATTTTTTTTTTTTAATTTACAATAATGTCTATGAGTGGTGGCTGGAGTGGTAGCGGGCACAGCAATTAATCACAGTATATGCTGTGTGAGCCTGAGACACAGGCCTGATAGAAAATTAAATTAGATTACACTAGCAAAATGATTTAAAAGTTTTTTTTTTTTTAAATTTAAAATAATGTTAAGCAGATATGAGTGGTGGCTGCTAGTACAGCAATTAACCACAGTATGCTGTGTAAGACAGAAACACACAGGCCTGATAGAAAATTAAATTAGATTACACTAGCAAAATGATTTAAAAGGTTTTTTTTTTTAATTTAAAATAATGTTAAGCAGATATGAGTGGTGGCTGCTAGCACAGCAATTAACCACAGTATGCTGTGTAAGCCAGAAACACACAGGCCTGATAGAAAATGAAATTAGATTACACTAGCAAAATTATTTAAAAGTTTTGTTGGTTAAATTTACACTAATGTTAAGCAGATATCAGTGGTGGCACTAATCACAGTATATGCTGTGAGCTTCACACACAGGCTGAAAGCCAGGCAAATGCAAATACAATTACAAATAAAAAAAAAAAAACGACTGAAGTTCTAGCCCTAAAAAGGGATTTTTGGGGTGCTGTCCTTACAGCAGAGATTAGATGAGTCCTTCAGGACTGTAGTGGACACTAAATACACTAGCCTAGCTATCTATTTCCCTATAATGTCAGCAGCAGCAACACTAAAGCTCCTCTCACTAAGAAAGCAAGATCGTAATGAATCTAAAATGGCTGCTGCCAAGGAGCTGGGAGGGTCTGTGAGGGAGTGTCTGCTGCTGATTGGCTCAAATGTGTCAGAAGGCTGTGAGATACAGGGTCAAGTTTCCTCAATGATGACACATAGGGGGCGGATCGAACATTGCATATGTTCACCCGCAGCAGCGGACGCGAACAAGCTATGTTCGCCGGGAACTGTTGATACTAATACAGCGGTGTGAAAACTATGCATTCAACTTTTATCTTTATTTCTTTTGCATTCTGATCCATTCAAGTGTAGAAAGAAAATGTGCTAGAGCAATTTATTATTGCCTTATTGCTTCCATTTAACAATGACCTAGATCAGGGGTAAGCAACCTTGGCTCTCCAGATGTTTTAGAACTACATTTCCCATGATGCTTAAGTGTTTTAAGCTGCCTAAGCATCATGGGAAATGTAGTTCTAAAACATCTGGAGAGCCAAGGTTGCTTACCCCTGGCCTAGATTATGCTAACCTCTCGTGAGCTCAATCCATAGCTCTTCCATTTTTGTGCTTATATAATAAATTCATAGTTAAAAGATACCATGTTTGATAGCTCTGGGGGGAGCCATGACATGTGATATAAAGTATAATGCCAGGAAGGGTAGACTTTGTATTAGTGCTGAGAAAATAGAACACTGAAGGGTCAAATAAAGAACAGTGTTAATTTTGATGGCAAATTTCAATTTAGTCTTAGTCTTAGTCTTTTGACTAAAATGCCATTTTAGTTTTAATCATATTTTAGTCATCTGAATTGTTTTAGTTTTAGTCTAGTTTTAGTCGACTAACTCTTCAGTTGATATTAGTCGACTAAATCTCCAGTAGATTTTAGTTGACTAAAATCTAAGGGGTTTAGTTAAAGTGTAATGTATTATTTAAGCATTTCTCTATAATTTTCAAACTCATTATATACTGCAGGAGTAAACATAACACCTATTATTATTAATTGTATTAAGGTTTAAATATGCAGTATAGACACAGATTTAGAAACTTTATTTTGACAGCAAATTTTGATTTAGTTTTAGTCATAGTCTTTTGACTAAAATGCCATTTTGATATAGTTTTAGGCATAGTCTTTTGACTAAAATGTCATTTTAGTTTTAGTCGTATTTTAGTCATCAGAATTTCTTTAGTTTTATGCTCATTTTAGTCAAGTTTTAGTCGACAAAATTAACACTGATAAAGAATTCTCCCCGGGAGGCAAGTCAATATGAGTTCCAAAGCCTGTAAGTTCATTACAATATAAATAATGCACTAATGTGCTGCGATCTTACCGAGTGCCGTTGCGGGAAATGGTATTCACCTGCCATGTGGTAGCCTTGGCTGGTCCTCAGGAGACGCTCACCTTGCTGCAGCCGAATATTGTATCCATTTTGCTATCCGTGACAATGCTGCCTGTGAGACTCATGCTCTCTCTCCTTCGACTCTCGCACACCACTCAATGACGTCATGTTCTGTGCGAGTCCACTCCGTTACCTCAGTCCACCGCACCTGGTAAACATCCAATGCACTTTCCCAGGGTTTAATCCACAATGAACCTGCTGTGCTCACTATCCCAAGTATAAATAAAAACGAAAGAAGCAACGGAGCACCAGATCAGGTTTCTTTGTAAAAAAAATAGCATCTTTCCCCTCGTTCTATTGTTGAATATGGTACAAGTTTTTAAACAGCTGTATGCTTAATAAAAGCTACATTTTACGAAGAAACCTGATCTGATGCTCCGTTGCTATTTTGATTTGTTTTGTATTAGTATGTGTGTTTTTTTTGTTATTTTGTAGTTTAGCAGTGTGTAGTCAGGTGTCAAGTAAGGGAAAACTGTGAGCTGTGATATATAATATCAGGGAGGGTAGGAGGCAAGAAACATAGAAAAATAGATATTGGCGACAGATAAGAGCCATAGGCCCAGCAAGTCTACCCTATATTACCTAAAAGTATAAACTTATCTAGTTCGTAAGATAGCCTTATGCTTGTCCCAGGCATTTTTAAAGTCCCCCACAGTGTTTGTCATTATTACCTCTTGAGGAAGTTTATTCCATGGGGCTGATTTATGAAAGTGCGTGCGGACATGATACGATGTAGCGTATCACGTCCGCCGCACAACGATAAATGCCGACAGCATACACTGTTTGCATTTATTATTGCACAAGCAGGCAGGGGGTGTCAATCAGCACAATCATATAGGATCGGGCGGATTGATGTCCGCAGCCTCAGAGCAGACGGGCTGGTTACGGATCAGTGGTCTTAAGGCCATTGCTTCATAACTGCTGTTTCTGGCGAGCCATTCAGAGCTTGATAATTCGGCACCCATAAATCAATCACTCTTTCTGTAAAGAAGTGCTTCCTCAAATCACTCCTGAATATACTACCCTTCAGCTTGAGATCATAACCCCTTGTTCTTGAATTTTCCTTTTTATGTAAAATACCCACAGCCTCAGTTTTACTAAACCCTATGACGTACTTGAAAGTTGCTATCATATCACCTCTTTCCATTCTCTCCTCTAAGCTATACATATTTAGGTAATTGAACCTATCCTGTTTTATCTTTTAGACCATGTACCATTTTGGTAGCCCTCCTTTCCACAGATTCAAGTTTGCTAATATTCTTCTGAAGATATGGCCTCCAGAACTGCACACAATACTCAAGATGAGGCCTAACTAATTATCTATAAAGTATCATAAGAACCTTACTATTTCTGCTGCAAATACATCTATCAATACATCCAAGCAAACTGCTGGCCTTACTCACTGCAGTACTACATTGTTTACCAAATTTTAAATCATCTGAAATAATAATTCCCAAGTCCTGTTCCTCATTTGTAACCAGTGGAGGTTCTAGACAATTTTTACTGAGGGGCAAGGTGGGGCCAGTGTTTAATCAGAGGGGCACATTAAAAAACAAAAACAAATGATATTTAAACATTAAATACTTTAGTTTTGCTTTACATTAAAATCATACCCAAGAATCATATTGAGCCTTCCGAACATAGGAACAGCATGGAGGCAAGCACCTTAAATCAGTTCTTCAGTCTTTAGAATGTTTTATGGGTATACAAGAGAGACCTGGAGGTAATTATGTTATATAAATCCACTTCAGGCTTCACAATAGTGGTATAAGGGTATAAAGGAATAACCTATAGGAAATCATATTATAACCCTAAAATATCATAAGCATCCCAGGCTCTGTTAACTATTTGACTGCCACAGTGGTTCGATGAATCGAACATCAAAGTGTATCAGTTCTGTTTGGTAGTCAAAGGGTTAAATTGGACATATGCACCCCATGCCATATATGAAACAAACCCCATTAGAGAATGCAGGGGAGAGAATGAGAGAAAATGCAAGTGAAATAGATGAATGAATGGAGACAAAAGGTTTGGGAAATTATGTAGATATCATTCTATCCAAAAGGTTTTTACATCCCCCTTACCTCTCTAGGCTCTACCAATCTGCTCCAGTTTGGGGTCTCTTGTGCTGATTTCCCCCAAAAAAGGAACTGGTATCCTGCAGGCGGCAGCTGAATGATATTTGCCCAAACTCGGCATCAGAGCCGTAATGCCCCATCTTATTCTCACTGTAGGGCAGAATTTAAGACATTTCTGCAGCAATAGTATACGATCACTGAGAACCGCTGAATTGTGTGAGGAGATCTGCTGGAAGGATTGCTATCCTTTTGGGTGGTGAAGGGAATCCTCAAGGGGGTGAACGCTGAGTATGGGGGTGGTCCTGGGGGATGGATAATCTGTAAATTAGGAGTCCAGCGGCTGAAAGAATAGGGATCTTCAAAGGGATAAATCAAAGGTCCTGGGGGAGGGGGATAAGCCAACTTGAGGTCCGGTTCCCAGCTCCTTTTTTGAACAATTCTACATCATAAGGAGAAACACTGGCAGCAGAATGATGACGTCACACAAGGGGGGGCTCTGACATCAGGAGTCGAGTTCGGAATAACAATGACACTGCAGCAAAACAAGGAATCAACTTCACGTCCAACTTGGTTTATAGTTATTACCTTTAAAGGCCCAAAACTGTCCTTGTTTTCCAGTACAATCCTGGGATTTGAGTTATACTTTTTATAAAGACTTCCATGAGATGCTTTATAAGTACTACACAAGCTCTGCTGTGATGGAGAGAAACGCGTACAGGTGTGTCTTAATCCGACTTCCGTAGAAGCATGTTTCTGGAAGCCAGCTTGTTTTGATACCGTGCAAGGTTATACAGACCTTAAATTTGCACATAAGACATGTTCTTAAGATTAGAAGTTCCCGGACCCAGGTACTGGATTGTAAGGTCAGCAAAGAGGTTCCCCGATGGTGAGAACTGATAGAGGATTGAATTGCACATTCCCAAGAGGTTGGTACTGAGATGATACAAGGGAACTTTGTTGAGGAACACTTACTTAACGCACAATTTGTTTTTAAATCTGGTGAGTGTCTGTCTACTGTTAGGGGCACTTAAAATAAATGTATTTTATACTTTTAATATGAGTCATAGGTGCATTTCTCTTTTTCTTGTATTACAGTTTTGATTCTAAAGGTTATTGGTGACTTTATTGAGAGAAGCTGCCTTGCTGCAACTCCACTTTGGATACAACCTGCTGACACTTTATAGTTGCAATTAAATGGACTAATAAGTCTTTAAGCTGTTTGACATTGCACATCCACAACTGGGAATTGATCACTCATTTATGTATTTATTCATCACCATCCCTGGTGTGTGCATCAAACTACTTATATTGTAGTGGACTATTATTGGTGTTTTTATTTACCACCACTGGGTATTAGAGATAATTTTAGTCTTCGGATATTTGTATATTCACAATATATTTTGGTATGTTAGTAGATATTTGTGTGCTGTTTCAGAAGTGTTGCACATGATCCGTTCATCATCTGGGATGGTAAAAAAAAGATACATTTGAGGAATAAATACACACTCTTAATAATAACACCTTGAACTTGAGATTGGCCTATAAAATAGATCAGGGGAGGATTGAATTTTTATACTTCATGGAGGATAATCAATGCACGGATTTATATAGAAAAAACACTGCTACAAATTCAGTCTTACAATATAAGAGCTGTCACTTTCCAGGAACTAAAAGAGCAATCAAATTTAAAGATTTTTTTTATCAATCCAGTGATATGAAAAAAAAGACTTAAAACAAGGGGATATACATGTAAGGTGATAAGGATGCCATTTCAGAGGGTGTTACATATGTCTAGGGAACCATTACTGGTCCCCAAGCAGAGGAAAAATAACGGGGAAGAACATGTAAGATTTATAGGTGCCTTCAATACACAACATCAAGAAATATCTCAAATACTTAATAAAGATACATTAAAGGTAAATATTAAAGGTAAATATTTTGAGAACTGATGAGGATTTGTCCAAAATTTTGGGAAACACATACAGACAAACTAGATAAGGTCGCCCATGATTGATAATAAACTGGTTAGGAGTAATTTTAATCGGAGAAAAACTGTTTAAAACGTCCCTTACATACTGTATATTTTCATGTAGAAGCTGTTGCTTTTGTGGCTACATGGAAGATTTGAAAACGATAAATATGTACCCTAAAGGTAAATTATGGATGAAGAGTTTTGCTAATTGTCGTACTAAGAATGTAGTAGTTTAATGTGCCCATGTAATAAAAAGGACATGGGGATCACTTCACATGAACTGAGAGTATGATTGGAGGAACATTTATGCAATATCCATAATAGTTTGGAAGATCAAAAGAAGCCCATAATGCCAAAAAACAAAATTAAAATGTTTGTTTTTGCAAGTCCTAAAACCTGGCATAAGAGGTGGTGATATAGAAAGAATGTTGCTACAGGTGGAAAGTAAATGGATATTTAGATTACAATTTTTTATTCCAAAAGGCATGAATGAACAAATAGTGGCCTAGATTTAGAGTTCGGCGGTAGCCGTCAAAACCAGCGTTAGAGGCTCCTAACGCTGGTTTTGGCCGCCCGCTGGTATTTGGAGTCAGTGATTAAAGGGTCTAACGCTCACTTTACAGCCGCGACTTTTCCATACCGCAGATCCCCCTACGCCATTTGCGTAGCCTATCTTTTCAATGGGATCTTTCTAACGCCGGTATTTAGAGTCGTTTCTGCAGTGAGCGTTAGAGCTCTAACGACAAGATTCCAGCCGCCTGAATATAGCAGGAGTTAAGAGCTTTCTGGCTAACGCCGGTTTATAAAGCTCTTAACTACTGTACCCTAAAGTACACTAACACCCATAAACTACCTATGTACCCCTAAACCGAGCTCCCCCCACATCGCCGCCACTCGATTAAAATTTTTAACCCCTAATCTGCCGACCGCCACCTACGTTATACTTATGTACCCCTAATCTGCTGCCCCTAACACCGCCGACCCCTGTATTATATCTATTAACCCCTAACTTGCCCCCCACAACGTCGCCGCAAGCTACTTAAAATAATTAACCCCTAATCTTCCGACCGCAAATCGCCGCCACCTACGTTATCCCTATGTACCCCTAATCTGCTACCCCTAACATCGCCGACCCCTATGTTATATTTATTAACCCCCTAATCTGCCCCCCTCAACGTCGCCGACACCTACCTACACTTATTAACCCCTAATCTGCCGAGCGGACCTGAGCGCTACTATAATAAAGTTATTAACCCCTAATCCGCCTCACTAACCCTATCATAAATAGTATTAACCCCTAATCTGCCCTCCCTAACATCGCCGACACCTACCTTCAATTTTTAACCCCTAATCTGCCGACCGGAGCTCACCGCTATTCTAATAAATGTATTAACCCCTAAAGCTAAGTCTAACCCTAACACTAACACCCCCCTAAGTTAAATATAATTTTTATCTAACGAAATAAATTAACTCTTATTAAATAAATAATTCCTATTTAAAGCTAAATACTTACCTGTAAAATACATCCTAATATAGCTACAATATAAATTATAATTATATTATAGCTATTTTAGGATTAATATT
This sequence comes from Bombina bombina, assembly GCF_027579735.1. Taxonomy (NCBI): domain Eukaryota; kingdom Metazoa; phylum Chordata; class Amphibia; order Anura; family Bombinatoridae; genus Bombina; species Bombina bombina. The sequence continues at coordinate 589,891,741 of NC_069503.1, read as the reverse complement.
TATTTTACAGGCAACTTTGTAATTATTTTAACCAGGTACAATAGCTATTAAATAGTTAAGAACTATTTAATAGTTACCTAGTTAAAATAATAACAAATTTACCTGTAAAATAAATCCTAACCTAAGATATAATTAAACCTAACACTACCCTATCAATAAAATAATTAAATAAACTACCTACAATTACCTACAATTAACCTAACACTACACTATCAATAAATTAATTAAACACAATTGCTACAAATAAATACAATTAAATAAACTATCTAAAGTACAAAAAATAAAAAAGAACTAAGTTACAGAAAATAATAAAATATTTACAAACATAAGAAAAATATTACAACAATTTTAAACTAATTACACCTACTCTAAGCCCCCTAATAAAATAACAAAGCCCCCCAAAATAAAAAATTCCCTACCCTATTCTAAAATACAAATATTACAAGCTCTTTTACCTTACCAGCCCTGAACAGGGCCCTTTGCGGGGCATGCCCCAAGAATTTCAGCTCTTTTGCCTGTAAAAAAAAACATACAATACCCCCCCCCCAACATTACAACCCACCACCCACATACCCCTAATCTAACCCAAACCCCCCTTAAATAAACCTAACACTACCCCCCTGATGATCTTCCTACCTTGTCTTCACCATGCCAGGTTCACTGATCCGTCCTGGCTCCAAGATCTTCATCCAACCCAAGCGGGGGCTAGACATCCACTGAAGAAGTCCAGAAGAGGGTCCAAAGTCTTCCTCCTATCCGGCAAGAAGAGGACATCCGGACCGGCAAACATCTTCTCCAAGCGGCATCTTCTATCTTCTTCCATCCGATGACGACCGGCTCCATCTTGAAGACCTCCAGCGCGGATCCATCCTCTTCTTCCGACGACTAGACGACGAATGACGGTTCCTTTAAGGGACGTCATCCAAGATGGCGTCCCTCGAATTCCGATTGGCTGATAGGATTCTATCAGCCAATCGGAATTAAGGTAGGAATTTTCTGATTGGCTGATGGAATCAGCCAATCAGAATATAGTTCAATCCGATTGGCTGATCCAATCAGCCAATCAGATTGAGCTCGCATTCTATTGGCTGTTCCGATCAGCCAATAGAATGCGAGCTCAATCTGATTGGCTGATTGGATCAGCCAATCGGATTGAACTATATTCTGATTGGCTGATTCCATCAGCCAATCAGAAAATTCCTACCTTAATTCCGATTGGCTGATAGAATCCTATCAGCCAATCGGAATTCGAGGGACGCCATCTTGGATGACGTCCCTTAAAGGAACCGTCATTCGTCGTCTAGTCGTCGGAAGAAGAGGATGGATCCACGCTGGAGGTCTTCAAGATGGAGCCGGTCGTCATCGGATGGAAGAAGATAGAAGATGCCGCTTGGAGAAGATGTTTGCCGGTCCGGATGTCCTCTTCTTGCCGGATAGGAGGAAGACTTTGGACCCTCTTCTGGACTTCTTCAGTGGATGTCTAGCCCCCGCTTGGGTTGGATGAAGATCTTGGAGCCAGGACGGATCGGTGAACCTGGCATGGTGAAGACAAGGTAGGAAGATCATCAGGGGGGTAGTGTTAGGTTTATTTAAGGGGGGTTTGGGTTAGATTAGGGGTATGTGGGTGGTGGGTTGTAATGTTGGGGGGGGGGTATTGTATGTTTTTTTTTACAGGCAAAAGAGCTGAAATTCTTGGGGCATGCCCCGCAAAGGGCCCTGTTCAGGGCTGGTAAGGTAAAAGAGCTTGTAATATTTGTATTTTAGAATAGGGTAGGGAATTTTTTATTTTGGGGGGCTTTGTTATTTTATTAGGGGGCTTAGAGTAGGTGTAATTAGTTTAAAATTGTTGTAATATTTTTCTTATGTTTGTAAATATTTTATTATTTTCTGTAACTTAGTTCTTTTTTATTTTTTGTACTTTAGATAGTTTATTTAATTGTATTTATTTGTAGCAATTGTGTTTAATTAATTTATTGATAGTGTAGTGTTAGGTTAATTGTAGGTAATTGTAGGTAGTTTATTTAATTATTTTATTGATAGGGTAGTGTTAGGTTTAATTATATCTTAGGTTAGGATTTATTTTACAGGTAAATTTGTTATTATTTTAACTAGGTAACTATTAAATAGTTCTTAACTATTTAATAGCTATTGTACCTGGTTAAAATAATTACAAAGTTGCCTGTAAAATAAATATTAATCCTAAAATAGCTATAATATAATTATAATTTATATTGTAGCTATATTAGGATGTATTTTACAGGTAAGTATTTAGCTTTAAATAGGAATTATTTATTTAATAAGAGTTAATTTATTTCGTTAGATAAAAATTATATTTAACTTAGGGGGGTGTTAGTGTTAGGGTTAGACTTAGCTTTAGGGGTTAATACATTTATTAGAATAGCGGTGAGCTCCGGTCGGCAGATTAGGGGTTAATAATTGAAGGTAGGTGTCGGCGATGTTAGGGAGGGCAGATTAGGGGTTAATACTATTTATGATAGGGTTAGTGAGGCGGATTAGGGGTTAATAACTTTATTATAGTAGCGCTCAGGTCCGCTCGGCAGATTAGGGGTTAATAAGTGTAGGCAGGTGTCGGCGACGTTGTGGGGGGCAGATTAGGGGTTAATAAATATAACATAGGGGTCGGCGATGTTAGGGCAGCAGATTAGGGGTACATAGGGATAACGTAGGTGGCGGCGGTTTACGGAGCGGCAGATTAGGGGTTAAAAGTGTAATGCAGGGGTCAGCGATAGCGGGGGCGGCAGATTAGGGGTTAATAAGTGTAAGGTTAGGGGTGTTTAGACTCGGGGTACATGTTAGAGTGTTAGGTGCAGACGTAGGAAGTGTTTCCCCATAGGAAACAATGGGGCTGCATTAGGAGCTGAACGCTGCTTTTTTGCAGGTGTTAGGTTTTTTTTCAGCTCAAACTGCCCCATTGTTTCCTATGGGAGAATCGTGCACGAGCACGTTTTTGATGCCGGCCGCGTCCGTAAGCAACTCTGGTATCGAGAGTTGCATTTGCGGTAAATATGCTCTACGCTCCTTTTTTGGAGCCTAACGCAGCATTTGTTTGAACTCTCGATACCAGAGTTAAATTTATGGTGCGGCCAGAAAAAAACCCGCGGAGCGTTAACAGCCCTTTTACCGCCGAACTCCAAATCTAGGCCAGTGTACAGCTCATTTTTATCAATGCTGTAATGTGATCTAAATGGATACTCTGGTATAAAGGCAATATCCCATGATTTATTTATTATTCTTTGGTACGATACTTGTATATTTTATGATCTGATCAAATAATGACATTAAGTAAAAATAAAAAGGCATGATTCCATGAGGATAATTGGTAGCAGATCATTTAAGCTCATTATTGAATCTATGATATGAATGATACAATATATGAATAGAAGGTAGTTTAATAGTTACAATTTGTATCACCATTCTATCCGAGTATCAACCCCCCCAACCCCCTATGGTTTGATCAGATGATCGGAAAGGGGATTGTAGTACAAGATAATAGTGGACATCATTATGTGGTAAAAAAAAATGACATTGTATACGAATATGACGTAAAATTATTGAACAACTATGATAGATTTTTTTTTTTGTTTTTCCTCTTTATGATTAGGTGTAAAAAGATCATGTGACCGGTAGTCTCAGATGACGGATACATTGAATCCCATTGTGGGAGATGGGAATATTACATATGATAATGGACCACTGATGATATAATAAAGAACAGTATAGGTTATGTGTTATGTGAATAATTAAATCAGTCTGTTAATAATTATTATTGAGCATAAGACCTGGTTCACAGTGTAGCAATATTGTCCCTCCCCCTGCAAGCCCATTGGATGTTTTGTGTTATGTGAATAATTAAATCAGTCTGTTAATAATTATTATTGAGCATAAGACCTGGTTCACAGTGTAGCAATATTGTCCCTCCCCCTGCAAGCCCATTGGATGTTTTTATAACACGTGATCGGACTAGTTAACAAATCCTTAGCAAATATCACACATGAAAGTATGATACATTTGGATCAATAATGGGCATGTAGAATTAAATAGATAATGGTTGGATGGTTGAGGATATTTAACTCCAGTGTGGATTACAATCCGCTTCGCCTTTGACAAAACCAATGGGCAAAATGCGCATTAGGCGATATTTATATTATGGGTGTACCTGAGGTTTAATAATTTTTAATAAGATAGTTATCTGAGAGTATTTTTTCCGTAGTTTAACACCCGGACCTAACAAGTTTTAATAATTGCACAATATTTCACTGGAAGATCAGTTAAATTTGCTTTATTGAATTTCTATTATAGGGATCTTTTTTATTCAGTGATAATTGCGCAATGGGACACTTGAGGCATGCTTGATTACCCACTGTGCTCAGACATATGCTTGAATTGTTGAAATAATTATGTTCATGATTAACTGACACTTTTAGTATAATATTTATTTTAGTTGATTTTAGGTCATCTTTGACTATTTTAATGATGGATTAATGGTTTTAGGGGATAATTCATGCAGGAAAATTAAACCTGCAGATATCCCAACCTGCAAAAACTCATTTCAGGGAGGTGGCTTCACCCCCCCCCCTCCCAGTTATACAGGGAGTGCAGAATTATTAGGCAAATGAGTATTTTGACCACATCATCCTCTTTATGCATGTTGTCTTACTCCAAGCTGTATAGGCTCGAAAGCCTACTACCAATTAAGCATATTAGGTGATGTACATCTCTGTAATGAGAAGGGGTGTGGTCTAATGACATCAACACCCTATATCAGGTGTGCATAATTATTAGGCAACTTCCTTTCCTTTGGCAAAATGGGTCAAAAGAAGGACTTGACAGGCTCAAAAAAGTCAAAAATAGTGAGATATCTTGCAGAGGGATGCAGCACTCTTAAAATTGCAAAGCTTCTGAAGCGTGATCATCAAACAATCAAGCGTTTCATTCAAAATAGTCAACAGGGTCACAAGAAGCATGTGGAAAAACCAAGGCGCAAAATAACTGCCCATGAACTGAGAAAAGTCAAGTGTGCAGCTGCCAAGATGCCACTTGCCACCAGTTTGGCCATATTTCAGAGCTGCAACATCACTGGGGTGCCCAAAAGCACAAGGTGTGCAATACTCAGAGACATGGCCAAGGTAAGAAAGGCTGAAAGACGACCACCACTGAACAAGACACACAAGCTGAAACGTCAAGACTGGGCCAAGAAATATCTCAAGACTGATTTTTCTAAGGTTTTATGGACTGATGAAATGAGAGTGAGTCTTGATGGGCCAGATGGATGGGCCCGTGGCTGGATTGGTAAAGGGCAGAGAGCTCCAGTCCGACTCAAACGCCAGCAAGGTGGATGTGGAGTACTGGTTTGGGCTGGTATCATCAAAGATGAGCTTGTGGGGCCTTTTCGGGTTGAGGATGGAGTCTTACTGCCAGTTTCTGGAAGACACCTTCTTCAAGCAGTGGTACAGGAAGAAGTCTGCATCCTTCAAGAAAAACATGATTTTCATGCAGGACAATGCTCCATCACACGCGTCCAAGTACTCCACAGCGTGGCTGGCAAGAAAGGGTATAAAAGAAGAAAATCTAATGACATGGCCTCCTTGTTCACCTGATCTGAACCCCATTGAGAACCTGTGGTCCATCATCAAATGTGAGATTTACAAGGAGGGAAAACAGTACACCTCTCTGAACAGTGTCTGGGAGGCTGTGGTTGCTGCTGCACGCAATGCTGATGGTGAACAGATCAAAACACTGACAGAATCCATGGATGGCAGGCTTTTGAGTGTCCTTGCAAAGAAAGGTGGCTATATTGGTCACTGATTTGTTTTTGTTTTGTTTTTGAATGTCAGAAATGTATATTTGTGAATGTTGAGATGTTATATTGGTTTCACTGGTAAAAATAAATAATTGAAATGGGTATATATTTGTTTTTTGTTAAGTTGCCTAATAATTATGCACAGTAATAGTCACCTGCACACACAGATATCCCCCTAAAATAGCTATAACTAAAAACAAACTAAAAACTACTTCCAAAACTATTCAGCTTTGATATTAATGAGTTTTTTGGGTTCATTGAGAACATGGTTGTTGTTCAATAATAAAATTAATCCTCAAAAATACAACTTGCCTAATAATTCTGCACTCCCTGTATATTGGACACCTTGAAACCCTAAATAAGATAGCAGATATCCAAACCTGCAAAAACTAATTTCAGGGAGGTGGCTTCACCTGGTGCGCCACCACAACCCCCCCCCCCATTTATATATTGGACACCTTGAAACCCTAAATAAGATAGGGACTTATCATTAAAGAAGCTTTCCGCTAAAGTCACATTAAAACAAAAGTAGCTTTATTGCACAACCACATACAACAAACCTATTTTCCAGTGATCGTACGCTTGTTAAATGCATAAATGTTTTAGAATACAAAGTTTAATTACGTGCAGTAAATAAAGTAGTATTTGTAATTTATTTTATTAGAATCAGTGGGGGCTGTTTGGTTACTGATGCATGCTTTGAGGGTTCTATAACGTCCCAGTAACTAAAGGCATTCCTTAAAGAAACACTTTTCTGTATTTGGGCCACATTGGATCATGGTACTTGGAGTTTCAGGGAGATTGCATTCCATTTGCTGGCATCAGGGAGCCGCTATTACAATCAGGGAGACTCCCTGAACTTCAGGGAGAGTTGGGATGTCTGGACCTGTATTGACAATCTAATTAAGTGCTCAGATTAGAAGCTTCTTTCCTTTATTCTCTTTTTTCCCTTTTTTCATTAAACTAAATCACCCACAGAAGTCTCTAACCACAGAAGTAGATGGTGAGAGACCTGTGTAGTTATTGACCATATCTCATATTTTAGTCCAAGGTTGTAAGATATATTTCACTGTACAATACCAATAATAACTAATTAAAATACATGATTGTTCTCCATATTAGTCGTGAATGAAAAACATTTTAGTATATATTTATGTAATCAATCCAGATATAACATTTTTACACAAGTGATGTTAACATGTTTCTTTCATTAAATTAGAAAATACAAAAATGAAAAAATACTTCAGTCTTTAGGAGCAGAAGGAGGGGATGATGTAAGGGACACTGACTTTTGTGACATCAGTCAAGAGCAAAAAATATAAAGGGGTAGATTTATCATTGTGCGGACGGACATGATCCACTGTAGCGATCATGTCTACCGCACATCGATAAATGCAGACAGCATATACTGTCGCATTTATCATTGCACAAGTAGTTCTGGTGAACTGCTTGTGCAATGTCGCCCCCTGCAGATTTGCGGCCAATTGGCCGCTAGCAGGGGGTGTCAATCAAACCGATCATATGCGATTGGACCTCAGAGGAGGCATACGAGTTAAGGAGCAGCAGTCTTAAGCCGGCTATTTCTCAACTCCTGTTTCCGGCGATCCTAAAGGCTCGCGCGGAAACAGTTTCATTTGCCTCAATACAGGGGTTGTTAAATCGGCCCCATAGTGTGGGAAATACACAGCTTACACTCTATGAGGCCTAGTTATCAAGCCGTCAACTTACTTGCATTCAACGGCACCAATACGCTCGCCTGACATCGCCTAACATCGCTGCACCTGAATACGTTCTGCAAAGTTACCAAAAAAGCTGTCAAAAAGCAACTAAATAAAGTTATTAAACCCTAAACCGCCGCTCCCGGAGCCCACTGCCACTCTAATAATCTTATTAACCCCTATGCTGCCGCTCCCAGGAGCCCACCGCCACCTACATTATGTTATTAACCCCTCATCTGCAACCCCCTACACCGCCGCCACCTACATTATACTTATTAACCCCTATCCCACCGCTCCCGGAGCCCACCGCAACTAAAGTTATTAACCCCTAAACCGCCAGCCCCCCACCTCGCCATAAACTAAATTAACCTATTAACCCCTAAACCTAACAACCCGCTTACTTTATATTAAATATTAACTCATTCCTATCTTATAATAAATTTAAACTTAACTTTAGAATTAAATTAAACTATATTAAACTAATAATTAATCTACACTAACTGTTATACTAAAATTACATTAAAATATATTAAATTAATAATTAATCTACCCTAACTGTTATACTAAAACTACATTAAACTACAAATTAAATTTACTATATTACGCCTAGATTTAGAGTTTTGCGTTAGCCTTCAAAACCAGCATTAGGGGGTTCTAACGCTGGTTTTGTCCTACCGCTGGTATTTAGAGTCTTGTAGGTAAGGGTCTAACGCTCACTTTCCAGCCGCGACTTTTCCATACCGCAGATCCCCTTACGTCAATTGCATATCCTATCTTTTCAATGGGATCTTTCTAACGCCGGTATTTAGAGTCTTGGCTGAAGTGAGCGTTAGAAATCTAACGACAAGACTCCAGCCGCAGAAAAAAGTCAGGAGTTAAGAGATATCTGGGCTAACGCTGGTTCATAAAGCTCTTAACTACTGTGCTCTAAAGTACACTAACACCCATAAACTACCTATGCACCCCTAAACTGAGGCCCCCCCACATCGCCGCCACTCTATTAAAATTTTTTAACCCCTAATCTGCCGACCGCACACCGCCGCAACCTACATTATCCCTATGTACCCCTAATCTGCTGCACCTAACATCGCCGACCCCTACATAATATTTATTACCCCCTAATCTGCCCCCCCCCCCAACGTCGCCGCTACCTACCTACAATTATTAACCCCTAATCTGCCGACCGGACATCACCGCTACTATAATAAATGTATTAACCCCTAATCCGCCTCACTCCCGCCTCGCAAACCCTATAATAAATAGCATTAACCCCTAATCTGCCCTCCCTAACATCGCTGACACCTAACTTCAAGTATTAACCCCTAATCTGCCGACCGGACCTCACTGCTACTCTAATAAATGTATTAACCCCTAAAGCTAAGTCTAACCCTAACACCCCCCTAAATTAAATATAATTTTATTCTAACTAAATAAAATAATTATTATTAAATAAATTAATCCTATTTAAAGCTAAATACTTACCTGTAAAATAAACCCTAATATAGCTACAATATAAATAATAATTATATTGTAGCTATTTTAGGATTAATATTTATTTTACAGGCAACTTTGTATTTATTTTAACTAGGTACAATAGCTATTAAATAGTTAATAACTATTTAATAGCTACCTAATTAAAATAATTACAAAATTACCTGTAAAATAAATCCTAACCTAAGTTACAATTAAACCTAACACTACACTATCAATAAATTAATTAAATAAACTACCTACAATTATCTACAATTAAATCAACTAAACTAAATTACAAAAAATAAAAAAAGATTACAAGAATTTTAAACTAATTACACCTACTCTAAGCCCCCTAAAAAATAACAAAGCCCCCCAAAATAAAAAAAATGCCCTACCCTATTCTAAAATAAAAATTTAACAGCTCTTTTATTTTACCAGCCCTTAAAAGGGCCTTTTGTGGGGCATGCCCCAAAGAAAACGGCTCTTTTGCATTTAAATAAACATACAATACCCCCCCCCAACATTACAACCGACATACCCCTAATCTAACCCAAACCCCCCTTAAAAAACCTAACAGAAGAGGGTCCGAAGTCTTCATCCTATCCGGCAAGAAGAGGAGATCCGGACCGGCAAACATCTTCATCCAAGGTGTGTGTGGAGGTGGAGGGGAGCACTAACTTATAGCTGTGAGTAGGACTTAATTTAATGATAATTGTTGTATTATCTATTTTGTGGTTCTCAATGTATTATTATGAGTGACTGATTATTTCATTTCAAAAAAACTTCTTGAATTAGTGATGTAATAATTCTACTTTGCCAACCTTATATTTGTGATAGTGAACTATATTGTGCTCTGCGTGTATATCTTTAAATCCTGGTTTACTCTTTCAGATAATAAGTATATATTGAAAAATTGACACTCCTTAATATAATATATAGAATTGACACCAAACTTGGGTATATTAAAATAATATATATTTTATATCACAACTAACACAAAATAAATTCAAATGTTACAAGAATAAAAGTGGTTCCAATAACCACCAATTGCTTAAATCATACGTATGTATTCGTATAAAAACTCATTGAATCTCTTAAAAAGGCTACTTCAATTTTGTTATATCCAAAACCTCCGGTATATACTCTCTTAATATGCATATATTGAACCTTAGCGATTTTGTGTACACTTGTAGCGATAAAGTTATTGCAAAAAAGTTGTGGCCACAACTCAGTTCCTTAAGTTCTTTAGTGTCTCCAAATTAGGATAGTGGTATACAATGTTATTGTTGCACTCCCCCTAACCGGACTTCCGACTGTGTCTTACCTTGTTGTATAGGGGTCTTGGGAAGCTGCTGGCTGTTTTGTTGTACCTTTAATGGAGGATCAGCGTCTCTCCGTTTGAAGTTCCCGGCGGCTTGCTTCCTCACCCTGACGTCATCTGTTTCACGTGTTTCGTTGGAGGCCAATCGGGTAACCGGATCGTGGGGGGAGTGTATGTCCTCGAAATCTTAGCTTGCTTGGTTCTTATGCGGCCTTAGAAATCCACACTTGCCAGTCTGTCTACGCGTTTCAGCGCTCTCCTGCGCCTTTATCAAGACTTGTATGTTACTGTGTGGTTATCGGCTGTATTTAAGGATCCGGTTGGCTTTATAACTCCTCCCATTTTGTTTAGAGTTAACCATCTTGTGTTACGATACATTCATACATATGTAAAAATATCTTTAAAATTGTATAAAATACATTTCTCTAATGCAGATGTCAATTATTATATATTAAAATCTTTTAATCTTTAAATCAATCTTGTGTCATTATTTCCAAATATTTTGTTACATTCTAGACAAACAATATTATTTTTGATGGGATAAATTCGTTACACCTAATATTGTTGTAACAAGAAAGAGTTACAAAAGTTACAAAAGAAAGGGTTACCTAAATTGTTACAAAAATTGTGTTGTTACCACTTCTAAGGGATCATTCTATCGAAATAATAATTTAGGCATTATGTGCATTTACTACTCTATGTTTCTCACTACTACAACATTTTTAATATAGCACAATATAGTTCACTATCACAAATATAAGGTTGGCAAAGTAGAATTATTACATCACTAATTCAAGAAGTTTTTTTTTAAATGAAATAATCAGTCACTCATAATAATACATTGAGAACCACAAAATAGATAATACAACAATTATCATTAAATTAAGTCCTACTCACAGCTATAAGTTAGCGCTCCCCACCCCCTCCACACACACCTTGTATTAATCTCTGATACTGGGAGAATATCAGAATTGGGGCAGCATTGTGAGTTCAAAAGGGTCCCAAGGGGACTCAGACTAAAGAAAAATTGTACTTTTAATTAAGAAGAAGATCATGAGAATGAATGGTACAGTATTCTTGAGAAAGCGTCATTAGATTTGATGCAGGTAATCATAAAAGCTCGCACTAGGACACTTAATAATTTATCAACCAAAATAAATTATTTCAGAATTACTTCTACCTTATAATGAAGATCTAGAACTGTTAGAAAGACAAAAAACTATTATAAAGAATATTAAAGATCTCAGTACTAACATTAATGTCAGTAAAATAAAGAAACTAGAAAGAGATGAGTCGGATTATAACATCAATACAAATGTGAAACAGAGAGAATTATAAGGATGAGATAGAAAATACAGAGACAGATAATGAAGAAGAAATTATAGAAAGAAAAATCACATTGAGAAAGAATGAGAATAATGATTTATTTAAAAAATCAAATAAAAGAAATCAAAACATATCCAATTCGAACTGGAATAGGAATAAGGATACATATAAAAATTAAAATACAGTACCATATAAGGAAAGTCATCATAATAAAAACCACCAAGGTGATAATAGACAACAACATAATCTAAGGGATAATAGAGATAATGGCAATGTAGGGTATGATACCCATTATGAGAGTTATAGAATCCAGAACAGAGATTATAACAGAGATTATAGTAGAGATTTTTTGGATAGAAAACAATTTCAAAGAAACAGAGACAGAACAACTAATTACTATACTTCCAATTGGGAAAATAGAAATGGTAGAGACAGAACCAATTTTAGATCAGATTTGAGAATACCATACAAACAGTTGGAGAAATAGAGATCAATACACTAATAACTGGAGAAGAGAACCATATTGGAGGAGGCAAACATATAATGGAGATTATGGAAATTATAACCAAAACTATAATCACAACAAATATAATCAACAATATTATAACTATGACCAACAACATCACAATTATAATGAACATACCCCAAATTATAGAAAACAATCAGAGAATAAAAGGGATAAGAATAACCCAAATTGGAATATTAAATTAAGCAATAGATATGACACATTAATAAATGAAGATGCCACAACAACAAAAATCAGATCATATTTTAGGGATAAGCCAGGAACAACCGAATACATCAAAAAAATTACAAGAAAACCAAGAGAGGTTAAAAAATCAAAAGAAAAGAAGATTAGAGGCAACAGAGGAAGAAGAGGGAAAATACCCAATAAATCAAAAGAGATCAAGATAATCAATAAAGACACTTCAACCAGTAAAAATATATTTAATTTGAGTAATATATCATTAAACAGAGAGCAGGAAACAATATTATCAAAAGGATTGTCCTTTGCCCCAACGAACAGAATGGATAAATTTAACACTCTTATTAATGCCAATCAGTTTATACGGAAATTAACCCTAAAGAGACACTTCTTAAAAAATCCTCAGGAAAGACAAATACAAATTAACAAAGGTGAATATGTCCACACAACTTTGAAACCCAAATCACAGTATTATCCCACACAAGACAAAGGCAAACATATCGAAATATTTGAAAAATTAATAAAAGAGGATATAGCAAAATGTGAAATCAACAAAAGAATATTACCAAATTTAACTAGAAAAGAAAGGTCTACATTAAAAGATTTAAAAAATGACCCAAGAATAACTATAAAACAGGCGGACAAGGGAGGGGGGGTAGTAATATTAAATACGGAAGACTATTTAGGGGAAGCGAATAGAATATTAGAAGATAAGAAAACTTATAAAAAATTACCATTTAACCCCATTCAAAAACAAATTAAAAAATTTGAAAAAATTATTAATAACGCTAAAATAAAAGGAATTATAACTAATCAGGAACATCAATTTATTAATATCACACATCCCAAAACACCAGTTTTTTACTACCTCCCCAAAATTCACAAAACATTAGATCATCCCCCTGGACGCCCTATTATCTCAGGGATCAATTCCTTAACTTCAAATATGTCACAATATGTGGATAAATTCCTACAGAAATACGTACAGTTATTACCATCATATTTAAAGGACACGACAGACTTTCTGAACACTATAATAAATGTGAAATGGCAAAAAGAATATATACTAGTCACATGTGATGTTAATTCTTTATATACCAACATAGGACATAAATTAGGAATTGAAGCATCAGAATATTTCTTAAACCAAGATTATGAAATGAGAACACCTCAAATACAGTTTATAACAGAATGTATACAATTCATTTTGGAAAAGAATTACTTTAATTTTAACAACACATTCTATCTACAACTACAAGGTACTGCTATGGGCACGAGGTTTGCACCCAGTTATGCCAACTTATTCATGGGGAGATTTGAACAAGAAAACATCTTACACTCCCCATGGGGTGCAAACCTTGTGCTCTATAAGAGATTTATAGACAACATATTCTTCATTTGGAAGGGTGACCAAGAACTCTTAAATTTATTTCTTGAGGATCTAAATTGTAACAATTGGGGTATGAGCTTCACATCTGAATACAGTAAAGATATTATACATTTTTTAGATGTCAAAATAAACATAATTAACAACCAGATAACAACTGAAACATACTTCAAACCGACAGATACAAATAATTATATACATCCAGAGAGCTGCCATCTGGAACAATGGATCAATAACATACCAAAAAGTCAATTTTATAGAATAAAAAAAAACTGCTCAGAAGAGGCAACATTTCATAAACAAGCTAATTAATTAGAAAAGAAATTCCAAGAAAAAGGTTATAAGGAAGTAATAATAGAGACAGCAAAAACACAAGCAATAAAGAAAGATAGGAAAGAATTACTTGAATATACTAAAAACAAGAATAAAAGAATAGATTCATCAAAACAAGTTAAATTTATTACAGAATATAACGAAGACCACAAGACCCTAACTAGGATTTTACGTAAACACTGGCACATAATTAGGAAATATCCATTATTAACAGATATAATAGAAGAAAAACCGACAGTTTTATTCAGAAAAACCAAAAATTTAAAAAGCATATTGGCACCAAGTCAATTTAACAAAATTAGTGAATCAAAGGAACAAGATCTATCAGGGAGGATACTACAAGGCTTTCACCCATGTAACAGCTGTAAAGCCTGTAGATATGGAAAGAAGGATAAAGAAGTAAGATCTACAAATAATAATTTCAGATATCCCATGAGAGAAATTAAAAAAAAAACACCATATACCTAATACAATGCCAATGTAATTTGCAATACTTGGGTCAAACAAGTCGCCCATTACATGACCGAATCAGAGAACAACACCTCTCAAATATAAAGATAGGAAATTGCAAGCATTTACTATCAAAACATTTTACAGAGGTTCATCAAAAAAAAGCAATAGGCTTCAAATAATGGGGTATAAAAAAAGAATCAGATATAAGAGGAGGTAATATAGAAAAACTCATGCTACTGAAAGAAGCAGAGTTAATTTTTAAGTTTAATACACTAACCCCCAATGGCTTAAATGCCGAATTAGACCTCAACCCATTCATATAAATGAGCGGTTCTCAAAGATATATATCAAATAAAATCCTTTAGATTTATATATAACTACACATAAACACATAGTTAAAGCAGTACAATTTTAAACAGTACAATTTTAAACAGACCAAACATCAATAATAAAAATTCAGACTATTGCAAGAAGCAGAGTTAATCCCTCAATTTCTAAATTTAGTTTCCAAATTTAATCTCTAAAATTAATACATAAACCCCCATTGGCTCTAAAATGCCAAATTAGATCAATCCTTTCACATAAATATAATTATGTCCATAATAATTCCCTAGAATTATGTAGAATTTTATAAGCACATAGTTAAAGTAGTGCACACCCAAACAGACCCAATATTATTATTAGTCAAGATTTTATTAGACACTATTTTACACACAAAACATTTTTTCAATTTTTTCCAATGTTGTAGTAGTGAGAAACACAGAGTAGTAAATGCACATAATGCCTAAATTATTATTTCGATAGAATGATCCCTTAGAAGTGGTAACAACACAATTTTTGTAACAATTTAGGTAACCCTTTCTTTTGTAACTTTTGTAACTCTTTCTTGTTACAACAATATTAGGTGTAAAGAATTTATCCCATCAAAAATAATATTGTTTGTCTAGAATGTAACAAAATATTTGGAAATAATGACACAAGATTGATTTAAAGATTAAAAGATTTTAATATATAATAATTGACATCTGCATTAGAGAAATGTATTTTATACAATTTTAAAGATATTTTTACATATGTATGAATGTATCGTAACACAAGATGGTTAACTCTAAACAAAATGGGAGGAGTTATAAAGCCAACCGGATCCTTAAATACAGCCGATAACCACACAGTAACATACAAGTCTTGATAAAGGTGCAGGAGAGCGCTGAAACACGTAGACAGACTGGCAAGTGTGGATTTCTAAGGCCGCATAAGAACCAAGCAAGCTAAGATTTCGAGGACATACACTCCCCCCACGATCCGGTTACCCGATTGGCCTCCAACGAAACACGTGAAACAGATGACGTCAGGGTGAGGAAGCAAGCCGCCGGGAACTTTAAACGGAGAGGAGCTGATCCTCCATTAAAGGTACAACAAAACAGCGAGCAGCTTCCCAAGACCCCTATACAACGAGGTAAGACACAGTCGGAAGTCCGGTTAGGGGGAGTGCAACAATAACATTGTATACCACTATCCTAAAGAACTTAAGGAACTGAGTTGTGGCCACAACTTTTTTGCAATAACTTTATCGCTACAAGTGTACACAAAATCGCTAAGGTTCAATATATGCATATTAAGAGAGTATATACCGGAGTTTTTGGATATAACAAAATTGAAGTAGCCTTTTTAAGAGATTCAATGAGTTTTTATATGAATACATACGTTTGATTTAAGCAATTGGTGGTTATTGGAACCACTTTTATTCTTGTAACATTTGAATTTATTTTGTGTTAGTTGTGATATAAAATATATATTATTTTAATATACCCAAGTTTGGTGTCAATTCTATATATTATATTAAGGAGTGTCAATTTTTCAATATATACTTATTATCTGAAAGAGTAAACCAGGATTTAAAGATATACACGCAGAGCACAATATAGTTCACTATCACAAATATAAGGTTGGCAAAGTAGAATTATTACATCACTAATTCAAGAAGTTTTTTTGAAATGAAATAATCAGTCACTCATAATAATACATTGAGAACCACAAAATAGATAATACAACAATTATCATTAAATTAAGTCCTAGTCACAGCTATAAGTTAGCGCTCCCCACCTCTTCCACACACACCTTGTATTAATCTCTGATACTGGGAGAATATCAGAATTGGGGCAGCATTGTGAGCTGAAAAGGTCTGACACTTAGTTCACACCACACACATCCCTAGCACAAACATCTTCATCCAAGCAGCATCTTCTATCTTCTTCCATCTGGCGCGGAGCGGGACCATCTTGAAGCAACCGACGCGGATCCATCCTCTTCTAACGAAGTCCGAATGAAGGTTCCTTTAAATGATGTCCCTCGAATTCCGATTGGCTGATAGGATTCTATCAGCCAATCGGAATTAAGGTAGGAAAAATCTGATTGGCTGATTGAATCAGCCAATCAGATTCAAGTTCAATCGGATTGGCTGATCCAATCAGCCAATCAGATTGAGCTCGCATTCTATTGGCTGATCGGAAGTTGTCACTAGAGTTGTCACTAGTTAATGTGACCTTTGCTTTTATCTTCTTTTAACTGCTACTGTTTTCATATAGTGTTTTATATTTGTTTGTAAAAATTGTTTTATAAACGGATCACTATATATCCTCACTTGTATGGCCTGTATTACACCATATCCTCTGTACTTACCTGAAGCTGCTTAATAATTCTGGTGATCAACAGAAGATTTAATCACAAATCAGGATTTAACTACTTTTGTGCCAAATAATTACCTCATATTCTATTGAGGTTGTTGAATGGAGGAAAGTTTCTAGTGCTATCATCCACTCCAGGAAGCACAGAAGGCAGAACACAGAGTATTCACTTGTATCCAGTGGCGGATATCTTACAGGCCCATCTGAGTTTCTCCAGGACTGTTATCTACTTACCTCATATCGATAAAGGTTGATCCCTGTAGGTAGCAATTTCACACTTTGGTTTTCATCTTTGCATTTAAAAAGATAGACCTCCCACAATGGCAAGTGCTGGCATATTGGAGATACTTAAGAGGCACAATTTGTATACAGTACAACACCATTCCAAAACGATATCAAAGGGGGATATTACTATATAATCCAGGATAGGTGCTAGCAGTGGTAGTATTGGTATAACAACTTAAAGGGTATATTACTACCTAACAATAGATTAAACACAATACCTAATATAATATACATTTGTACCATTCTATATGTTAGGTATTTAATACCAATACAGAATCAATTTGACTAGGACCAGCAATCCAGACATATCATGTCCAGATAATCATGCAACATAATAAATATTTAAAGAAGAAGAATATATTTATCCAGCAATTGGCAAGGAAGGTATTCAAATATCAAAAAACAGTGTCATGACTCTAAGAAGTAACTATATATATTACAAAAAACAGTGCCAGTCCAGGTGGACATTCAAACCCTGGGGAAACATGGTCCACTAAAAATGAGAGAAATGCCTTAAGAAGCTTGCAGAAAGATACATCTATAGTCCTAAGGGAAGCAGACAAAGGAGGGGCAATAGTCATCCAGAACTATGTGGATTACCGCAAAGAGGTAAAGCGACAACTAGAAGATCGTGACACATGCAGGAAACTTAGGGGTGACCCCACGACTGCATTCAAAAAGAAGCTGGATAACATGCTGCACACCATGCATGAGATGAATTGTATTGATAAAAATGAAATGGCATACATGACAGTTCAACATCCTAGAATTCCGGTGATATACATGTTGCCAAAAATCCATAAGAGCTTGGAGGCACCCCCTGGAAGACCGATAGTTTCAGCTATTGGATCCCTTTTGCAACCGATAGCCGTTTACCTGGACCAGATTCTCCAACCACTGGTGAGAAATATGGAATCTTTCTTGCTTGATTCCAGCTCCATGATCAGGACCCTGAATAATATATATGGTGTCAAGAATGAAACAGTTCTGGTTACAATGGATGTAACCAGTTTGTATACTGTTATCCCGCATTTGGAAGGGATAGCGGTAACAACTAGACAGCTCTTATGTTATCCATATGTTGGACCACCCATGGACACAATTGAGGAACTCCTGACACCATGCTTAGAGCTGAATTATTTCAGATATGAGAGGGAATTTTTTCTCCAAACTGCAGGAACGGCCATGGGGTCAAATGTTGCCCCTGCATACGCTAACTTATTTATGGCCGAATTTGAGACCGCAGGAACTCCACTATTCTCTGACAAAAGGATATCTAACTACAAAAGGTACATAGACGATTTGTTCCTTCTATGGGACGGAACAGAGGAGGAACTGATGTTATGGTTTTCACTCCTAAATGGGGCACATCCCACCATCAAGTTCAAAATAACATACAATGTGACTAGCATAGAATTTTTGGACTTAAGAATTTTCAAAAGGGATGGATGCCTCCATACCACATTGTTTAGTAAGGAGACCGACCGTAACTCCCTCTTACATGCCCATAGCTGTCATCCTCCAGCCTTGAAAAGAGCTCGTCCCACTTCACAATTAAAAGAACAGCAAGAAACAACACTAATGTGGAATTGAGGGAACAACAGCTACAAGAAATCGAGACCAAGTTTATCCTTAGAGGATATGATAGGGATAACCTCAGAATGAGAAAAGAGGACATCCTAAAAATGGAACAGGAGTAACTATTACAGGTAAAAGACAAAGAACAGGACAACAGATTGACATTCCTAACTACCTATGATATTGATAAACCGGTATTCTCAGAAAGCCTGCAGAGCAATTGGTTCATTATATCATCGGATAAAGATCTCCCTTTCTATGGGACCGTACCACCTAGAGTTGGATACTGAAGAGCAAGGTCTCTAAAGGACCAACTCATTAAAACGGATCCAAGGGAATGTTATATTAAATATACGTGGTTGCACGCCAAGCCTGGATGTTTTCGCTGCTTGGGATGCACTACCTGTGGGCAACTTACAACAGGCAGTGAATTTAATCATCCATACAAGAACAGGAAGTATACTATCAAACACAGAGTGACATGCACAACCAACTACATAGTATATCTTTTACACTGTGTATGTGGTTTATTCTATGTAAGTAAGACAGTTGATGATCTATGTACTAGAATGGCGAACCACAGGTCTGCCATAAGAACGGCCATAGACCGAGGGACCTCCGATCAGTCGGTAGCCAGGCATTTTGCCCTGGCAGGACACAGGGTCTCTGATTTGAAATACATTATTATTGACCATGTCCCCCCTCTTACTAGAAGGGGGGCAGAGTCCAGGTGGATGTATGACCTGGGGACCACGTCCACCTGGACTGGCAATGTTTTTTGTAATATATATAGTTACTTCTTAGAGTCATGACACTGTTTTTTTATATTTGAATACCCTCCTTGCCAATTGCTAGATAAATATGTTCTTCTTCTGTAAATATTTATTATGTTACATGATTATCTGGACATGATATGTCTGGATTGCTGGTCCTAGTCAAATTGATTCTGTATTGGTATTAAATACCTAACATATAGAATGGTACAAATGTATATTATATTAGGTATTGTGTTTAATCTATTGTTAGGTAGTAATATACCCTTTAAGTTGTTATACCAATACTTCCACTGCTAGCACCTATCCTGGATTAGATAGTAATATCCCCCTTTGATATTGTTTTGGAATGGTGTTGTACTGTATACACATTGTGCCTCTTAAGTATCTCCTATATGCCAGCACTTGCCATTGTTTTTAACATTGTTTTTATTCTGAGCACAGTACTGTCGCACGGCATCCGGTTGCCATAGCAACGTATGACGTAGGTGCACACCTTGCGCTTGCTGGACTTCCGGAACGCCGTCGTCAGGTCTGCCATAAGAATGGCCATAGACCGAAGGACCTCCGATCAGCTAGTAGCCAGGCATTTTGCCCTGGCAGGACACAGGGTCTCTGATTTGAAATACATTATTATTGACCATGTCCCCCCTCTTACTAGAGGGGGGACAGAGCTAAAATATTGCTTCAGCATGAGTCCAGATGGATCTATGACCTGGGGACCATGTTTCCCCAGGGTTTGAATGTCCACCTGGACTGGCACTGTTTTTTGTAATATATATAGTTACTTCTAAGAGTCATGACACTGTTTTTTGATATTTGAATACCTTCCTTGCCAATTGTTTTTATTCTGAGCACAGAACTGTTGCACGGCGTCCGGTTGTCATAGCAACGTATGACGTAGGTGCACACCATGCGCTTGCTGGACTTCCGGAACGCCACCGACAGTTCCACAAGTGGGAGCTGGGTTCGTATATAAGGGGTAAGATAATGTTAGCACTGTAAATATTGTCTGAGGACGAGGGCAACCCCGAAACGTCACAACTGCATTAAAAGGCTTTTTCTCAAGACCCAGTGAGTGCTTTCTTGTCTGGATGTGTGTGTATATATATATATATATATATATATATATATATATATATATATATATATATATATATATATACACAAATACATATAAAATAAGAAATATATATCTTGCTATTAGACTGATAGTCATTGAAAGCCCATATAACAAACTGGTAAGCTAATCATATCCTGTTTTATCTAAAATAAATTTTATTTTCTTACATAGTCCAGCATTTCTAGGGATTAGTTAAAGGGACAGTATACACTCATTTTCATATAACTGCATGTAATAGACACTACTATAAAGAATAAGATGCACAGATACTGATATAAAAATCCAGTATAAAACTGTTTAAAAACTTACTTAGAAGCTGTCAGTTTGGCTCTGTTGAAAAGGTAGCTGGAAAGCCCACTGCAAGTGGCAAATAAGACACTCCCCCCCCCCCTCCCCCTTCTTTTGCATATGAAAAGACCCTTTACACAAACAGGAGCAAGCTGGAGAAGGTAGCTGACAGTATTCACATAAAACTTTGGGGCTTGGTTAGGAGTCTGAAAATTAGAGCAATGTTATTTAAAAATAAGCAAAACTATACATTTATTTTTAAAAAAAACTTTATGGGCTATATAAAGAGATCATCTACAAAACATTTATGCAAAGAAAAAATAAGTGTATAATGTCCCTTTAAGTATTTTATTTTAATGTAACATCTTGGGAATATAGAAACATTATGTAGAAGCCAGATTGTATTTTAAAGGAACTCTGACCTGTCTGTGTAGAATAAACACAAAGTTCGCAGTTCTGAACATCAATAAAATGTATTGCTTTGGATTACATATGATTGTTTTATAACTTCCTGCCATGTATGTTTACATTACAACTTTAAAGTAACAAGTGTAGAATTTCATGTTAAGTAATTCTAAAGCTTTCAACATTTCCATGATGTTCTCAGCCAACAGGAAGATTTGTATTTATTTATTTTTATTTATTCTTGGGGGGGGGGTTAAACATAGAAGGAATGAGACAAATATTTTATTATGCACCAGTTTACATTGAAAGGTAAAACCATTTTCGCTTTTCCATGGGAAAGAAGTAAAAAAAACAATAAGATGAAACAAAGCAAAACCACAAATATGAATTAAAGGAATGTTTTTCAAAGTACCGCTCAACAGCATCTTAAAAACAAACTTCAAAAGAAAATAAACCATTCAAATCAACTTACTGGTAAATGAGGATGGTTTGCAAAATTAAAACAAGCCTGTCAATAAAAAAAAACAATGATTACAACTTTGAAAACAAAGAAAACCTTTGTTTATAACTCTGGCATAGGTAATTTATGTGGATCAGATTTTAGTGATGTAATATCTATCATATGAACAAAAGAAATTTAGGAGTTAACCAAATCTGATGCTAAATGATTAAACATAAAAGTAATGGAAGGGTGTAACACTTTGATAGATAACATTTCTTTAGCATTTTGCTGAAAATCACAGTGCAATCTTTAGCAATGTGTTAAAGGGCCATTATACACTCATTTTTTCTTTGCATAAATGTTTTGTAAATGATCTATTTATAAAGCCCATAAAGTTTTTTTTTGTTTTTTTTTAAATGTATAGTTTTGTTTTTTTTTAAATAACATTGCTCTGATTTTCAGACTCCTAACCAAGCCCCAAAGTTTTATTTGAATACCGTCAGCTACCTTCTCCAGCTTGCTCCTGTTTGTGTAAAGGGTCTTTTCATATGCAAAAGAAGGGGGAGGGGGGTAGTGTCTTATTTCCCACTTGCAGTGGGCTTTCCAACTGCCTTTTCAACAGAGCTAAACTGAAAGCTTCTAAGTACGTTTATAAACCATTTTATACTGGATTTTTATATCAGTATCTGTGCATCTTATTCTTTATAGTAGTGTCTATTACATGCAGTTATATAAAAATGAGTGTATACTGTCCCTTTAAGAGGCAATTGTTTTGGTTTCTCAGCTACAGACCACATGACCAAATAACAGAAAAGGATTTATTCTGGTGTAGAAACATTAGGGTTACCACCTCAATCATGTTAACCGGGACAGTTAATAGTTACACATTCTTCAGGGTGTGCAGGGAGAAACATGACTAGTGCTGTCCAGCAGTATTATGTGCTATCCAGCGGTATCCAGTAGAGATGTGCATTTGACAGTTTTGTTCACTGCGGCGTGCGGAAGTCGGGGGCTGCTTTCGGTATTCGCCTCCTTTTGGAGCCCAATATCCTCTTATGCAAGTGAAACAGACTGAGATCTGCACAAAACCATATATTAGTGTGTTGCACGTGCACAAGAGGATATTCGGCACCAAAAGGAGCCGGATACTTAAAGCAGCCTCTGACTTCCACATTCGGCAGTAAACAAAACTGTCAAATGCACACCTCTAGTTTCCAGTGCCTTTAAACTGGTAGCTCTGTTTTACACAATTCAATCCCTAGCTACAATAGATGAACAAAAAGGACTGCAGCAATGCACTTCTGAAACATAGCTAACACATCAAGTGAGCCGATGACAAAATGTCTATAAGTGCATCCACCAATCAGCAGCTAGCTCTCAGTAGTGCATTGTTGCTCTTGAGCCTACCTAGATATGGTTTTTAACCAATAATACTGAGAGGACAAACCAAGTTATATAGTAGAAATAAATTGAAAAGTTGTTTAAAATTGCATGCTCTATCTGAATCATGAAAGAAAAATTTTGAGTTTTATATCTCTTTAAAGGGACACTGTACCCAATTTTTTTCTTTTGTGATTCAGATAGAGCACGCAAGTTTTAGCAACTTTCTAATTTACTCCTATTATCAATTTTTCTTTGTTCTCTTGCTATCATTATTTTAAAAAGAAGACATCTAAGCTTTTTTTTTATTCAGAACTCTGGACAGCATTTTTTTTATTGGTGCATGAGTTTATCCACCAATCAGCAAGGACAGCCCAGGTTGTTCACCAAAAATGGGCCGGCATCTAAACTTACATTCTTGCTTTTCAAATAAAGTTACCAAGAGAATAAAGAAAATTTGATAATAGGAGTAAATAATAAAGTTGCTTAAAATCTCATGCTCTATCTAAATCACGAAAGAAAAAATTTGGGTTCAGTGTCCCTTTAACCACGTGGTCACAAGAAGGGTATGACAGAGAGAAACATACAGGGATATGGCATAACTGATACATATTGATACACTCCACTCAGAAATTGTCCGCAATGCACTGATGTGCTTACCGCTAAACACCACCTTTGTTCAGAGTGACTTTAATGTTATTTTTATTCTTAAATAAATATTTCTATATAAATGTGTATATACCTATACCTGCATATCTATTCATATAGATATTTAGGTATAGATATGTATCTTACATGAACAATATCAGATATTTCATAATAAAATGTACATTATTTTCTATGTGAAGAACATAGGAATGTAAAATAAGCATTTTGCGCATTATGTTTCGCAATTTAGATTTTAACGCGGTCAGATTAGCGCACATGATAATTCAGTAATCTTAAAGCGTAAATATTTAACAGTATTTTCAATCATTTTGATTAACTTTTTTCAATATTTTATATGTATATACACATTTATATATATATATATATATATATATACATATATATATATATATATATACTGTATATATATATATATATATATATATATATATATATATATATATATATATATATATGTATGTATATATATATATATATATAAATATATATATATATATATATATATATATATATTCCTCGTTTGCAAGAAGGCACTCACTGGTCTTTTAGTAAAAAACAACTTTTAATTCATAGATTTAAAAAGCAATTACATCCATAACGTTTCGATGTCGTTATGACATCTTTGTCAAATGTTCTGCTAACATCACCAATATAGGACAAACATGTTCCCAAAGTAGAAAATCGCTAACAACGTATGTTGTTAGCGATGTTAGCGATTTTCTACTTTGGGAACATGTTTGTCCTATATTGGTGATGTTAGCAGAACATTTGACAAAGATGTCATAACGACATCGAAACGTTATGGATGTAATTGCTTTTTAAATCTATGAATTAAAAGTTGTTTTTTACTAAAAGACCAGTGAGTGCCTTCTTGCAAACGAGGAATGGATACAATTTATATGAAGTGCACCCTGGCAGTTGTGGTAATTTAAGACTGTGCTTATCTCTCTTTGGAGGATATTTATATATATATGTATATATATATATATATATATATATATAGAAGCAAACGAAGAGTGCACTCACCAGGACGTTTCAAAGGTTTATTTCCTAGATTGTGACAATTGTAACAATCTAGGAAATAAACCTTTGAAAAGTCCTGGTCAGTGCACTCTTCTTTTGCTTCTACAAACTCTCGCCTAGATTACGAGTTTTGCGTTAGAGGCTGTGTGGTGCTAACAAGCAGTTTATGCTCACCGCTCACTTACAGACAGCGCTGGTATTACGGGTTTTTACAAACTCGGCGTTAACCGCAAAAAAGTGAGCGAAGAGCAAAATTTTGCTCCACATCTCACCTCAATACCAGCGCTGCTTACGCTAGCAGTGAGCTGTTAAAACGTGCTCGTGCATGATTTCCCCCTAGGAATCTACGGGGAGAGCCGGCTGAAAAAAAACCTAACACCTGCAAAAAAGCAGCGTAAAGCTCCTAACACAGCCCCATTGATTCCTATGGGGAAATACATTTATGTCTACACCTAACACCCTAACATGAACTCCGAGTCTAAACACCCCTAAGCTTACACTATTAACCCCTAATCTGCTGCCCCCGACATCGCTGACACCTACATTATATTATTAACCCCTAATCTGCCGCTCCGAACACCGCCGCCACCTACATTATACTTATAAACCCCTAATCTGCTGCCCCCAACATCGCCGACACCTACATTATATTTATTAATCCCTAATCTGCCGCTCCGGACACCGCCGCCACCTACATTATACTTATGAACCCCTAATCTGCTGCCCCCAACATCGCCGACACCTACATTATATTTATTAACCCCAAATCTGCCGCCCCCAATGTCGCTGCAACCTAACTATACTTTTTAACCCCTAATCTGCCGCCCCAACGTCGCCACCACTATAATAAACATATTAACCCCTAAACCTAATTCTAACCCTAACCCCCCTAATTTAAATATAATTTAAATAAATCTAAATAAAATTACTATCATTAACTAAATAATTCCTATTTAAAACTAAATACATACCTATAAAATAAACCTTAAGGTAGCTACAATATAACTAATAGTTACATTGTAGCTAGCTTAGGGTTTATTTTTATTTTACAGGCAAGTTTGTATTTATTTTAACTAGGTAGAATAGTTATTAAATAGTTTTTTTTTATTTAATAGTTATTAAATAGTTATTAACTATTTAATAACTACCTAGTTAAAATAAAGACAAATTTACCTGTAAAATAAAACCTAACCTAAGTTACAATTACACCTAACACTACACTACAATTAAATTAATTACCTAAATTAAATACAATTAATTACAATTAAATAAAATTATCTAAAGTGCAAAAAACCCCCCACTAAATTACAGAAAATAATAAAGAAATTACAAGATTTTTAAACTAATTACACCTAATCTAATCCCCCTAACAAAATAAAAAAGCCCCCCCCAAAATAAAAAAAAGCCCTACCCTACATTAAATTACAAATAGACCTTAAAAGGGCCTTTTGCGAGGCATTGCCCTAAAGTTATCAGCTCTTTTACCTGAAAAAAAATTACAATCCCCCCAACATTAAATCCCACCACCCACACAACCAACCCTACTCTAAAACCCACCCAATACCCCCTTAAAAAAACCTAACACTAACCCCTTGAAGATCACCTTACCAGGAGACATCTTCACCCAACCGGGCAGAAGTGGTCCTCCAGATGGGCAGAAGTCTTCATCCAACTGGGCAGAAGTGGTCCTCCAGACAGACAGAAGTCTTCATCCAGAGGGCATCTTCTATCTTCATCCATCCGGCGCGGAAAGGGTCCATCTTCAAGACATCCGACGCGGAGCATCCTCTTCTTTCCACGGCTGACAACTGAATGAAGGTTCCTTTAAATGACGTCATCTAAGAGGGCGTCCCTTCAATTCCGATTGGCTGATAGAATTCTATCAGCCAATCGGAATTAAGGTAGAAAAAATCCTATTGGCTGATGCAATCAGCCAATAGGATTGAACTGGCATTCTATTGGCTGATTGGAGCAGCCAATAGAATGCCAGCTCTATTGTCTTGAAGATGGACCCGCTCCGCGCCGGATGGATGAAGATAGAAGATGCCGTCTGAAGACTTCTGCCCGTCTGGAGGACCACTTCTGCCCGGTTGGATGAAGACTTCTCCCGGCTTCGTTGAGGACTTTGGCCCGGTTGGGTGAAGACGTCTCCCGGTAAGGTGATCTTCAGGAGGTTAGTGTTATTTTTTAAGGGGGGGTTGGGTGGGTTTTAGAGTAGGGTTGGTTGTGTGGGTGGTGGGTTTTAATGTTGGGGGGTATTTGTATTTTTTTTACAGGTAAAAGAGCTGATTACTTTGGGGCAATGCCTCGCAAAAGTCCCTTTTAAGGGCTATTTGTAATTTAGTGTAGGGTAGAGCTTTTTTTTATTTTGGGGGGGCTTTTTTATTTTTTTAGGGGGATTAGATTAGGTGTAATTAGTTTAAAAATTGTGTAATTTGTTTAATTTAATTTGTTTAATTTAATTGTAATTAATTGTATTTAATTTAGTTAATTTATTTAACTTAGGTGTAATTGTAACTTAGGTTAGGTTTTATTTTACAGGTAAATTTGTCTTTATTTTAACTAGGTAGTTATTAAATAGTTAATAACTATTTAATAACTATTGTACCTAGTTAAAATAAATACAAACTTGCCTGTAAAATAAAAATAAACCCTAAGATAGCTACAATGTAACTATTAATTATATTGTAGCTAGCTTAGGGTTTATTTTATAGGTAAGTATTTAGTTTTAAATAGGAATTATTTAGTTAATTGTAGTAATTTTATTTAGACGGCAGATTAGGGGTTAAAAATATTTAACTAGTGTTTGCGATGCGGGAGTGCAGCGGTTTAGGGGTTAATATATTTATTATAGTGGCGGCGATGTCCGGTTCGGCAGATTAGGGGTTAAAATATTTATTTTAGTGTTTGCGATGTGGGGGGGCCTCAGTTTAGGGGTTAATAGGTAGTTTATGGGAGTTAGTGTACTTTTTAGCACTTTAGTTAAGAGTTTTATGCTACAGTGTTGTAGTGTAAAACTCTTAACTACTGACTTTTAAATGCAGTACCAGGCTTGACAGGAGAGGGGCTACCGCTCACTTTTGGTCAGACTCGTAATACCGGCGCTATGCAAGCCCCATTGAAAATATAGGATATGCAATTGACGTAAATGGATTTGCGGTATTTCCGAGTCTGGACAAAAAAGTGAGTGGTACACCTGTACCTGCAAGACTCGTAATACCAGCGGGCGTTAAAAAGCTGTGTTGGGACCGGCCAACGCTGCTTTTTAACCCTAACGCACAACTTGTAATCTAGGCCTCTGTCTGTTGCCCCCCAGGCACTTGTGACCTGTTATCTGGAGTGCTTGTCTTCTCTATTTATTATATATAAATATATATATATATATATATATATATATATATATATATATATATATATATATATATATACACACATATACAGTACATATATATATATATATATAAACACACGTGTGTGTATAAATATATATATATATATATATATATATACACTGTGTGCAGAATTATTAGGCAAATGAGTATTTTGACCACATCATCCTCTTTATGCATGTTGTCTTACTCCAAGCTGTATAGGCTCGAAAGCCTACTACCAATTAAGCATATTAGGTGATGTGCATCTCTGTAATGAGAAGGGGTGTGGTCTAATGACATCAACACCCTATATCAGGTGTGCATAATTATTAGGCAACTTCCTTTCCTTTGGCAAAATGGGTCAAAAGAAGGACTTGACAGGCTCAGAAAAGTCAAAAATAGTGAGATATCTTGCAGAGGGATGCAGCACTCTTAAAATTGCAAAGCTTCTGAAGCGTGATCATCGAACAATCAAGCGTTTCATTCAAAATAGTCAACAGGGTCGCAAGAAGCGTGTGGAAAAACCAAGGCGCAAAATAACTGCCCATGAACTGAGAAAAGTCAAGCGTGCAGCTGCCAAGATGCCACTTGCCACCAGTTTGGCCATATTTCAGAGCTGCAACATCACTGGAGTGCCCAAAAGCACAAGGTGTGCAATACTCAGAGACATGGCCAAGGTAAGAAAGGCTGAAAGACGACCACCACTGAACAAGACACACAAGCTGAAACGTCAAGACTGGGCCAAGAAATATCTCAAGACTGATTTTTCTAAGGTTTTATGGACTGATGAAATGAGAGTGAGTCTTGATGGGCCAGATGGATGGGCCCGTGGCTGGATTGGTAAAGGGCAGAGAGCTCCAGTCCGACTCAGACGCCAGCAAGGTGGAGGTGGAGTACTGATTTGGGCTGGTATCATCAAAGATGAGCTTGTGGGGCCTTTTCGGGTTGAGGATGGAGTCAAGCTCAACTCCCAGTCCTACTGCCAGTTTCTGGAAGACACCTTCTTCAAGCAGTGGTACAGGAAGAAGCCTGCATCCTTCAAGAAAAACATGATTTTCATGCAGGACAATGCTCCATCACACGCGTCCAAGTACTCCACAGCGTGGCTGGCAAGAAAGGGTATAAAAGAAGAAAATCTAATGACATGGCCTCCTTGTTCACCTGATCTGAACCCCATTGAGAACCTGTGGTCCATCATCAAATGTGAGATTTACAAGGAGGGAAAACAGTACACCTCTCTGAACAGTGTCTGGGAGGCTGTGGTTGCTGCTGCACGCAATGTTGATGGTGAACAGATCAAAACACTGACAGAATCCATGGATGGCAGGCTTTTGAGTGTCCTTGCAAAGAAAGGTGGCTATATTGGTCACTGATTTGTTTTTGAATGTCAGAAATGTATATTTGTGAATGTTGAGATGTTATATTGGTTTCACTAGTAAAAATAAATAATTGAAATGGATATATATTTGTTTTTTGTTAAGTTGCCTAATAATTATGCACAGTAATAGTCACCTGCACACACAGATATCCCCCTAAAATAGCTATAACTAAAAACAAACTAAAAACTACTTCCAAAACTATTCAGCTTTGATATTAATGAGTTTTTTGGGTTCATTGAGAACATGGTTGCTGTTCAATAATAAAATTAATCCTCAAAAATACAACTTGTCTAATAATTCTGCACTCCCTGTATATAAAAGTGTTTACAATAAAAATTATATTATCCTGTAAATGAAGAACATTTGAATGTTAAATATGTACATCAAATATACAGTAAAATCATAAAACATATGTGCCATTTGCATGTCTTTGAGCCCTTTTTTTAAAATAATGTTTTATTAGATAGTGCTCTTATGAATGTAACTGTATTTCTTATGTGTTTTGTGACACTTTTTAGCTGACCGTAACAGTTAACCACAGTTCATAATCTAGCCGTAAATGATTAATTTCTTTGAAACGGTAATGGCAAGCCTTATATCACAAATACATAAACCCTTAAATGACCCCCAAACAAACACAGACTTTACCAGCTGGTCTTGCACATTATACTTTAATACATCATTCTCAAAAAGTGGAAGATCACTTAGTAATATAAAACTGTAAAATAAGAAAATGGTAGGTGAATATACAAATTTATGTGTAGGTAAACACCAAACTCATCAATTCAAATAACAAGATTCAAGAATATAAAACCTCATCTGTAGAAGGGTTATTATGGAACAGATACAAACAGGGGCAGATTAAAACCAACCAAGGCCCCTGGGAAACAATATAGAAGAGCTTCTGATTGCTGGCCCCACCCTACCCCCTATGCCCCTACCTTAACCTACTGCCTCCATTACCCACCCCCACAAGGGATCCCAAGCTCCAGGGCAAGATCCCACAAACCAGGGCCCCCAGTGCAACATACCCCCATCCAGGCTCAAGATCCCCACACCACGGCCAGGGCCCCCACTTGATCCTCCTTCAACTGCTTACTTACAGTTAGCACAGCCATCAGCACTGCAATAGCTGTTTTAAAGGGCCATAATACCCAAATGTTTAAACACTTGAAAGTGATGCAGTATAGCTGTAAAAAGCTGACTAGAAAATATAACCTGAACATTTATATGTAAAGAAGAAAGATATTTTACCTCAAAAGTTCCTCAGTAGCCACATCCAATTGTAAAGGACTTCTAAGCAACAAATCAGTATGTCTGTCATGGGACAGCTAAGGGGTTGAGCCTCGTGCACTCTCATGTTATTTCCCTATTCAGTGTAAAGGAAGTTTACTATGAAATCTCATGAGAGTTAAGTGAAATCTCATGAGATCACAGTTAAAGAGTTCATGACCTCAGCACTGTTGATGCTGATTGGCTGCTGTTCATTTCTTCATTTTTTTTTATTTATTTTTTTTACCTGCAGCTGGTATAACTTTTTACACAGAACTTACTCTGCTGAGCTGAAGAAACTGTGAGGTAAAATATCTTCGTTTTTTACATAGAGATACTCAGGTGATATTTTCCTGTCAGCTTTTTACAGTTATACTGCATCAGTTTCAAGTGATTTAGCATATGAGTATTATGTCCCTTTAACTAATTGTGATTGATTAAAGGCACCAAGAGCAGTTTCAGGATGATGGGGGGGCACAAAGGGTGACACAATATTATCAGGGGGTTCCAGTGTTCCCACTAGTTGACATCATTGATGATCCCCTACTTTCCGGGCCCTCGGTTCAGGGCCTATTTGACTGTATACTCACTCTGCCTCTGGATACAAAATTGCAGATAATCCAAATAATTGAATTAAAAAAAAAAAAAACAGAAAAAAAAACTTTTAATTAAAACCTTGAGAAAAGGTCTAAAAATGTTCTGATCCATAGATTAGGGATACAAATGGCAGACAATGCATAATCTATTCATTTAACATTGATCTTCTGCATTCACACCAGTCTGGTTCTTTGATTGACAAAGGTGAGGTAGAGGCAAGACCCTTGCAGTTTTGTACATGTTACACTTGAGGAGGTTGAAATTCAATATGACATTGTCATTGTGTTTCTCTTATTCATGTAGCCAGAACTACAGAATTTATTAGTGCTTTATAAATAAATTCTAATAATATTAATATTCTAAGGTTTTCTATGAATAAGCTTTTTTTTAAAAAACAAACCCTAGTAATTTTTTGTATTATTTTGTTAACTTCTCCCTC
Source organism: Bombina bombina (assembly GCF_027579735.1). Taxonomy (NCBI): domain Eukaryota; kingdom Metazoa; phylum Chordata; class Amphibia; order Anura; family Bombinatoridae; genus Bombina; species Bombina bombina. The sequence goes on along the minus strand of NC_069503.1, from coordinate 589,859,495 downwards.
AAAATTACTACAAATAAAATAGCTCACAAACAAAGTTAGATTTTTTTTTTTTTAAGCGCACTCTATTAAAGTCTACAAGGAGAAGTTAACGCAGTTGCAATATATATGAAGTCCTGAAGTTAGCCTGCATCAGGTTTTCGCTTGCAAGCTGACTTTTTTACTTTCAACTTGTAATACACATGCTAACCCACCTGCGTTCAAAATGTACTTTTAGGGATTTTAGTGTGCAAGCGCAAAAAATATTTAGCGCACCCTTGTAAACTGGCCCAGTATATTTTATAAATGAGAGAGTGTAATCAGTATCTATACTGAAACAGATATCTTAATGTGAGTCATTATATATGTAAATGAAGGCGCACTACAAAATAAATGTTTTTTAATGTTAGGTCTACAAAATGCATATTAGCAAGCAACAAAGCAAATTTGTTTCAATAGTGAAAGCAGTAAACATTTGTTTCCTGAATATTTTTGTGATAGTATGTGTCATCCCTGCAGCTTATTTTTAAAAGTTCGCATTTTTAGCATTATAATCAACCTTAGTCATAAGGCACAATAAGGAATTCCGATAACATAGAGTACAGTCACAATTACATTGTGGATTACAAGTTGAATAATCAAGATATAAAAAGTAGGAAAGAAAATCCCTGATAGACTAAGCAAAAATAGTTTCCATGAACTCCCTAAATATTTCAAACCTGGAGCATAAAAATATCAACAATTTACCCTTCCATAAGAGTCTGATGCTCACCATCTGGGCCTTGATTTTTTTTTTAAGGTTTTTTTTGTGTGCTTCAAATCATCCAAGATGGCGTCCGCCGAATTCCGATTGGCTGATAGGATTCTATCAGCCAATCGGAATTAAGTTAAAAAAATCTGATTGGCTAATTGAATCAGCCAATCAGATTCAAGTTCAATCCGATTGGCTGATCCAATCAGCCAATCAGATTGAGCTCGCATTCTATTGGCTGTTCCGATCAGCCAATAGAATGCGAGCTCAATCTGATTGGCTGATTGGATCAGCCAATCGGATTGAACTTGAATCTGATTGGCTGATTCAATCAGCCAATCAGATTTTTTTAACTTAATTCCGATTGGCTGATAGAATCCTATCAGCCAATCGGAATTCGGCGGACGCCATCTTGGATGACGTCATTTAAAGGTACCTCATTCCAAGTTCAGTAGTCGGCCGGGATGGATGCTCCGCAGCGGCGGAGCGAAGAAAGAAGATTGAAGATGCCGCCGGAAGAATGAAGACTTTGCTGCCGCTTGGAGGAAGACGTCGCCGGAGGAAGAATTCTTCTTTGCCGCTTGGAGGAAGACATCGCCGGAGGAAGAATTCTTCTTTGCCGCTTGGAGGAAGACATCGCCCGGATCGGATCAGGAGTTCGGCCCGGTGTGGTGAAGACAAGGTAGGGAGATCTTCAGGGGGGTAGTGTTAGGCTTTTTTAATTGGGGTTTGGGTGGTTTTAGAATAGGGGTATGTGGGTGGTGGGTTGTAATGGGGGGGGGGTATTGTATTTGTATGCAAAAGAGCTGAATTCTTTGGGGCATGCCCCACAAAAGGCCCTTTTAAGGGCTGGTAAGGTAAAGAGCTTTGAAATTTGTTTAATTTAGAATAGGGCAGGGAATTTTTTTTATTTTGGGGGTTTATTATTTTATTAGGGGGCTTAGAATAGGTGTAATTAGCTTAAAAATCTTGTAATCTTTTTTTATTTTTTGTAATTTAGTGTTTGTTTTTTTTTTGTAATTTAGTTTAGTTAATTTAATTGTATTTTTAGATAGATGTTTGTAGTTTATTTAATTTATTGATAGTGTAGGTGTATTTGTAACTTAGGTTAGGATTTATTTTACAGGTAATTGGGTAATTATTTTAACTAGGTAGATATTAAATAGTTAATAACTATTTAATAGCTATTATACCTAGTTAAAATAATTAACAATTTACCTGTAAAATAAATATTAACCCTAACATAGCTACAATGTAATTATTAATTATATTGTAGCTATCTTAGGGTTTATTTTATAGGTAAGTATTTAGATTTAAATAGGAATATTTTAGTTTATAAATGAATTAGATTAATTTAATATAAATTTAGTTAGGGGTGTTAGGGTTAGATAGAGTTAATATAGTTAATATAAATACTATAGTAACTATATTAACTATATTAACCCTAATATAATTAGGGTTAATATAGTTAATATATATAATGTAATACCTATATTAACTATAATATACTTAGGGTTAACATAGATAATATAGCTGGCGGCGGGGTAGGTAGATTAAATAAGGGGTTAATCATTTTAATAGAGATGGCGGCGGTGTAAGGGGCTTACATTGGGGGTTAATAATTTTAATATAGATGGCGGCGGTGTTAGGGGCTCACTTTAGGGGGTTATAGATATAATATAGCTGGCGGCGGGGTACGGGAGCGGCGGTTTAGGGGTTAATAACTTTATTAGGTTACGGCGGGGTACGGGAGTGGCGGTTTAGGGGTTAATTGCTTTTTTATTGTTAGGATAGTGAGGGGGGATAGCGGATAGAGGGTTAGACGTGTCGGGCTATGTTAGGGAGGCGTGTTAGACTTGTCGGGCTATGTTAGGGAGGCGTGTTAGACTTGTCGGGCTATGTTAGGGAGGCGTGTTAGACAGTGCGGGTGTTTTAGACTTTAGTCAGGTTTTATAGGCGCCGGCAGTTTCTAACGTGCCGCAAGTCACTGGCGACGCCAGAAATTTGTACTTACGCAGATTTCTGGACATCGCTGGTTTGTCAGACTTACGGCACGTTAGCATCTGACGGCGACTTATATGGGATAGCTCGAGTTGCGAGCTGAAACTGCGGGCGACGCAGGTTCCCTCGCTTGCGCCGCAAACTGCGATCTATATCGGATCGCGCCCTAGGTTCTCTAAGATGCCATTTGCTCTTATATATGGCTAAATGGAGAGCTCAATACAATATCTAAATGATCGGAGGAGCAAGGTATTTTAGTCCTCTATTATTTATTCCATCTGCAAAGTGAGGACAAATATCTATTTGTGTTCTGAAGGGGGTTTATTTCTGCAGTGTGAATTCAAGTTTTACAATCAAGTATCTACACAAATCATATGTTGTGTTTTCAGCAGAGCATGTAAATTCAGTATATAACTTTTTGGTTTTTGTTGTATAATATTTGCATAGTAAACAGCCAAGATCTAGTCAGGGCTGTATTGGTCTAATATTCCATAAAAGCATACTGAGGTAGGCTCATGGCTTAAATACTATATGGCAGCAGTGTTTTCAACAATGTTTGTAACAATGTTATACATATAAGGACAGATTACAAGTTAGCTTATGAGCAAAAGACTCAGGCACGCTAATTTAAGGATATTGTGACCGTGCCTAATCCCTCTCCCCATAAACTTATATGGGGTGTTCTTCTAAGTGAAGAACATAGGAATTTAAAGTATTTATATTAAAATCACATTAAAAAATAATTTAAAAAATATTGCATGTTTAAAGGTATTTGACTGGGAAGGGCTCAAAAGTGTATATTTTATTATTAATTTTTTAACCCTTACATTTTACTTAAGGTCTGAAATCACACTAAATATTCTAGCCCAATTTCAGCTTTCACTTGAGTGCAACATATAACTTTCAACTTATAATAAGGGTGCTATTTAGCATGGTCGCAATAAAAAAAGTATAGGTTGGGCTAGATTGATGTTGGCCACTCTAACCCTTCTCTGGTAAAAGAGATTTACCATTGACTTGTAATATCAAGTTCCACGCTAATGTTTGTGCCGTCGAGCGATACTACTTATTGCGTCCCATGCTATCGTGAGTGTGCAACTTGTAATCTGGCCCATAGTGTTTAACCCCTTAATCTTTAATTCTAAGCGGTTAATTAATGCGGGTCTCTCTGCCAGAGCAGAGACCGTGCTATAGCCAAATCTCTCCTGGAGTGAGGCAAGTAGTAATAGTGCGCCTTACCATTGGTAGTGAGGCCCCTGCTATTACTGGGAAAAACCCCTTAATGACATGCGAAATACAGGGTATGTAGTGTCGTTAAGAGGTTAAGACACATGCATGCCCCTAAGCCTGCCTTTCTTATGGAAAGTTTCAACAAAGGTTGCCAAGAGAAATGTTTACATTTTACACTCTTTTTCCTTCATTAAATACATCCATGTCCCTTTAATGCACCTCTAAGTAAGCACAAATGACATAGATTATTTATTTGTGCACAGGGCTATCTACTGTTAAGTAGATATATTCCTTTTAAAACATATTTGGAAAAAAGCTGTTAAAAATGTATAATGTATTATTCAAACTATGCTAAAAAAGGACCATTCCATTTACAAATGAAACCCTATTTAGAACAACCCCCCCACCACCACCCAGCTAATTGGTTGTTAGAATTTGTTTTTTAAAATAAGACCAAGATTAAGTTTTTCATATGAACTTGTACTTTTGGTTACATTCCTAAATTAATAAAAAAAATTATAATCTATTTTTTCATAACTGGCCATATATAACATTCATTTGTAGCGTTTAGACAACTCGTTGTGTACTTTATTACAGATAACAAATGTATGTTTCTAAAGAGGTAGCAAACAATATTAACGGAGAAATGATAATTGAAGTTGCTCAATCTAATTAAATATTGCTATATTATTATTATACGGCTAGATTTCGAGTTTTGCGTTATGAGGGGTGCGTTGCTAACTTGCACGTTATTCTCACCGCTCACTTTCCTACAGCGCTGGTATTACAGGTTTTTCTAAACCCGGCGTTAAAAGGCAAGAAGTGAGCGTAGATCGAAATTGTGCTCCATAACGCACTCCAATACCAGCGCTGCTTATATCAGCGGTAAACTAGTTGTACGTGCTCGTGCACGATTTCCCCAGAGACATCAATGGGGAGAGCCAGCTGAGAAAAAGTCTAACACCTGCAAAAAAGCAGCGTAAAGCTCAGTAACGCAGCCCCATTGATTCCTATGGGCAAACACATTTTATGTTTACACCTAACACCCTAACATGAACCCCGAGTCTAAACACCCCTAATCTTACACTTATTAACCCCTAATCTGCCACCCCCGACATCGCCGCCACCTGCATTATACTTATTAACCCCTAATCTGCCGCTCCGGACATCGCTGCCACTATAATAAACATATTAACCCCTAAACCGCCGCCCTCCAGCCTCACAAACACTAGTTAAATACTATTAACCCCTAATCTGCCGCCCCTAACATCGCCGCCACCTACCTACATTTATTAACCCCTAATCTGCCGCCCCCAACGTTGCCGCCACTATACTAAATTTATTAACCCCTAAACCTAAGTCTAACCCTAACTCTAACAGCCCCTAACTTAAATATAATTAAAATAAATCTAAAGAACTAAATAATTCCTATTTAAAACCAAATACTTACCTGCAAGATAAACCCTAAGATAGCTACAATATATCTAATAGTTACATTGTATCTAGCTTAGGTTTTATTTTTATTTTACAGGCAAGTTTGTATTTATTTTTTGCATAAAGACTTATTGGACAATACTCCTAATTGACTAAGTTTATACTGTATGCTAAAAACAAAAAATAAATATAGCAAGCATCTTATCAATTAAGCATTGCAAATACTTTCACATGAAATTTATCAATTAGTTAAATTGTTTTGATCTTATTGTTCAGGCTATTATTCACCAGAAGTTGACATAGTGTGTTTTAGCATACTTATAGGAATATACTATCTGTTAAAAAACTATGAATGTTCTTAGCAACTATACAATCTATATAATTGTAACAATATTGTACCAATCTCCCTAGTTTTATGAACGTTCATACAAGTAAGACACATTTATATATCGTATACCTAAGCTGTCTGGAAGAATTGTTCCAGTTCTAAGGTGATTCATTACTACATTTTTAAGCTTAGCAAACGGATCCGTTTTAACTCAAATTTATTTTCACTATCCTTATTGTAATAACGTCTGATTAACTCATACAATCAAATTAAACAAGCCTTTTTTTAAAAAGTTCTTAATTGTTTTAAAGTATAATATTAATTTTATTAAAGCGACATTTAGCCATTTTTTATGAAATTTTATTGTATGTTTATAATAAATTAGAGTAATTATTTTAACTCTTTGACTTAGAGTGTTATTTCATTATTTTTATTTTTATACTTGCTTTCATATACAGTTGGAATTATCATCATATTCTTTATATAGTTGAATTATCATCTATTTGAAAAACATATCTATTAATTAGCATATATCCTCAAGATTAACCTCTATTAAAACAAAATCAATTGTACAATCTTTGCAAGATATAATTTAATAAAACACACAAATTAAGACTAAGTAACTTAAGAATTACTTTAGGCGCACTCAAAATACTCAATTTTTTCCAATTTATTTTAACTAGGTAGAATAGTTACTAAATAGTTATTAACTATTTACTAACTACCTAGCTAAAATAAATACAAATTTACCTGTAAAATAAAACCTAACCTAAGTTACACTAACACCTAACACTACACTACAATTAAATAAATTCCCTAAATTAAATACAATTAAATAAATTAAATACAATTACCTAAATTACAAAAAAACAAACACTAAATTACAGAAAATAAAAAACAAATTACAAGATATTTAAACTAATTACACCTAATCTAATAGCCCTATCAAAATAAAAAAGCCCCCCCAAAATAAAAAAAACCCTAGCCTAAACTAAACTACCAATAGCCCTTAAAGGGCCTTTTGCAGGGCATTGCCCCAAAGAAATCAGCTCTTTTACCTGAAAAAAACAACAAAAAATACAAACAACCCCCCAACAGTAAAACCCACTACCCACACAACCAACCCCCCAAATAAAACCCTAACTAAAAAAACTAAGCTCCCCATTGCCCTGAAATGGGCATTTGGATGAGCATTGCCCTTAAAAGGGCATTTAGCTGTATTGCGGCCCAAAGTCCTAACCTAAAAATAAAACCCACCCAATAAACCCTTAAAAAACCTAACACTAAACCTGAAGATCCACTTACAGTTTTGAAGATCCGACATCCATCCTCAACTAAGCCGGGAGATGTCCTCAACTAAGCCAGGAGAAGTCTTCATCCAAGCCGGGAGAAGTGGTCCTCCAGACGGGCAGAAGTCTTCATCCAGACGGCATCTTCTATCTTCATTCATCCGGCGCGGAGCGGGTCCATCTTCAAGACATCCAGCGCAGAGCATCCTCTTCAATCGACATCTTCTTCCAGAATGAACATCTCTTTAAGTGAAGTCATCCAAGATGGCGTCCCTTAGATTCCGATTGGCTGATAGAATTCTATCAGCCAATCGGAATTAAGGTTGAAAAAATCCTATTGGCTGATGCAATCAGCCAATAGGATTGAACCTTAATCCTATTGGCTGATCCAATCAGCCAATAGGATTGAGCTTGCATTTTATTGGCTGCTTGGAACAGCCAATAGAATGCAAGCTCAATCCTATTGGCTGATTGCATCAGCCAATAGGATTTTTTCAACCTTAATTCCGATTGGTTGATAGAATTCTATCAGCCAATCGGAATCTAAGGGACACCATCTTGGATGACGTCACTTAAAGAGATATTCATTCTGGAAGCTTCGTTGAGGACTTCTCCCAGCTTCGTTGAGGACTTCTCCCGGCTTCATTGAGGATGGATGTCGGATCTTCAAAACTGTAAGTGAATCTTCAGGGGTTAGTGTTAGGTTTTTTTAAGGGTTTATTGGGTGGGTTTTATTTTTAGGTTTGGGCTTTGGGCCGCAATAGAGATAAATGCCCTTTTAAGGGCAATGCCCATCCAAATGCCCTTTTCAGGGCAATGGGGAGCTTAGGGTTTTTTTAGTTAGGGTTTTATTTGGGGGTTTGGTTGTGTGGGTGGTGGGTTTTACTGTTGGGGGGGTTGTTTGCATTTTTTTTTTCAGGTAAAAGAGCTGATTTCTTTGGGGCAATGCCCTGCAAAAGGCCCTTTTAAGGGCTATTGGTAGTTTAGATTAGGCTAGGGTTTTTTTTTATTTTGGGAGGGCTTTTTTTATTTTTATAGGGCTATTAGATTAGGTGTAATTAGTTTAAATATCTTGTAATTTGTTTTTTATTTTCTGTAATTTAGTGTTTGTTTTTTGTAATTTAGGTAATTATATTTAATTTATGTTAGTGTAACTTAGGTTAGATTTTATTTTACAGGTAAATTTGTATTTATTTCAGCTAGGTAGTTAGTAAATAGTTAATAACTATTTAGTAACTATTCTATCTAGTTAAAATAAATACAAACTTGCCTGTAAAATAAAAATAAAACCTAAGCTAGATACAATGTAACAGTTATATTGTAGTTTATTTTATAGGTAAGTATTTAGTTTCAAATAGGAATTATTTAGTTAATAATAGTAGGTTTTCTTTAGATTTATTTTAATTATATTTAAGTTAGGGGGTGTTATTTAGTATAGTGGCAGCGACGTTGGGGGCGGCAGATTAGGGGTTAATAAATGAAGGTAGGTGGCGGCGATGTTAGGGGCGGCAGATTAGGGGTTAATAATATTTAACTAGTGTTTGCGAGGCGGGAGTAAGGCAGTTTAGGGATTAATATGTTTATTCTAGTGGCTGCGATGTCGGGAGCAGCAGATTATGGGGTTAATAATTTTAGTGTTTGCGATGCGGGAAGGCCTCGGTTTAGGGGTTAATAGGTAGTTTATGGGTGTTAGTGTACTTTTTAGCACTTTAGTTATGAGTTTGATGCTACAGCGTTGTAGTGTAAAACTCTTAACTACTGACTTTAAAATGCGGTACGAATCTTGACAGGATAGGGTGTACCGCTCACTTTTTGGCCTCCCAGGACAAGCTCATAATACCGGCGCTATGGAAGTCCCATTGAAAATAGACTATATGCAATTTGCGTAAGTTGATTTGCGGTAAGGCCAAAAAAGTGTGCAGTGCCCCTAAATCTGCAAGACTCGTAATAGCAGCGGTAGTAAAAAAGCAGCGTTATGAGGCTTAATGCTGCTTTTTTACTCATAACGCAAGACTTCAAGATTTGTAATCTAGCCGATAATTAATAATAAGTATAATAATAATATTCCAACTTAATTAATTGATAGATAAATAAAAATTATAATAATAATAATAATAATGAATTGTTATAATTATATGCCTTTGAGTTTTTACAAGTCTTACTACTTCTAATTGCCATAAATACATTTATATAAAAATAGAGAAAAAAAAGAAGTAAATTGTCATGAGAATCAAAAATGTAACTGCTTCTGTTACATCCACTAGTTTGCTGATCCACACATTTCAATTTTTTTTTTTGTGGGGGGGGGGATTGTTTGGATTATGCCAGATGCTTTACTTAATCTGTTTAACTATTTAGCGGCTTCTGAACACATAAAACAGGGTCTGGTAAAGAAAAAATAAACTATTCTAACAAAATATAGGATTATTTTTTTGTAGTAGAAAGAGTAGGTTGTATATATTGGATAGATACGCTTGATTTTCTACAAAAGGAATGTGAGTGAGCTATTTATATTGCAAAGATGATTCACTACTCACAAAGGGCTATATTACAAGTGGTAGGATATTGTTAGCTATATATTCATATACACATATACACATGTATATACATATATAAACACACACACACATATATCCATATCAATATATATCAATAGTGGTAAGCAATGGAATGCACTCGCTGGTCTTTTCAACAAACGTGTAATTTAACGTAACGTCTGAGGAAGGGGATACGTTCCCCGAAATGTTACATTAAATTACACGTTTGTTGAAAAAAACAGCAAGTGCATTCCATTGCTTACAATTATATATATATATATATATATATATATATATATATATATATATATATATATATATATATATATATATATATATATATATATATATATATATATATATATATATGAGGCCTATCAACTCAAATACATTTAAACATGAAAAATATTTTTTTATATTTTATAATGTTTTTTACTGTGTATTTAATGTAAATATTTTACATTTCAATTTTCTTCACATTGGAGAAATGTTCTTAGTATTTTATATATTTATATATATGTATATATATATATATATATATACAGTATATATATATATACCTGTATATATTCATATAGATATATATGTATAAAAATATATTTTACAAAAAAAAATCATTATATATATATATATATATGTATATATATATATATATATATATATATATACACTTTAAAAATAGACAGGCACTCTCCGGTATTAAATCCAAAACTTTGAATTTAATACCGGAGAGTGCCTGTCTATTTTTGAAGTGTAGATACGAATGTTCAGGAGCACCCTGGATAATTGCCTTATTTTTTTTGGAGAGTGCTGGTCTATAATTGAATGAAGTATATATATATATATATATATATATATATATATATATATATATATATATAGTGTTTTGGGATGGGCCACTAGATGATCTAAAGTATTTCATGAATATGTTAAATCAAAATGAACGTAATATTCTACTGACCCTTGTCACTAGTGATAAGGAATTGGCATTCCTGGATATCTTAATTAAGAAAGAAGGCACTTCCATAGAGACAGAACACTATAGAAAAAATACAGCAACAAATAGCTTATTGGAAGCCTCTAGTTGTCATACTGAATTACTTAAGAATGGCATTCCTTATGGTCAATTTCTTTTATCTAAGAAGAAATTGTTCTTCTTAAATAAAATTTTAGCATCATGCTAAACAAATGAGTGAAAGATTCATAAAAAGAGGATACTCAAAAAAGTTAACTAAAAGGACTTTAGAGTGACAAAATATTGGGATTCACTTCTTTACTTCATTAAAGCTATTAATGAAGATAAGAAAGTTTGTTTTATCGACACATATAACTGTCAGTGGGAAAATGTGAGATTCTTAAGCAAAACTGGCATATTTTGACCCTAGATGATAGAATTAAAGAAAGAATAGGGAATTACCCTTTAATGACTACAAAAAACCTCCTATCTTAAGAGATAAGCCAATTGAAAGCAGATTTGTAAGGTCCCCTTCTTTAAAAAATGGTTAACTGCTCAAAAACAGTTAAATGGTAGTTATCCTTGTGGCCATTATGTGTATTGCCCCTAAATGATGAAATGCAAAAAAAAATTCACCAATAACAGAAGAGAATTTTGGATACATACCTTCACTAATTGCAACTGTGTTGGAGTAATTTATCTCCTTAAATGTTCATGTCCCTGGTTTTTTGTAGGTAAAACCAAACAAATGTTAAAGGATCGCATCCATGAAAATCGTGATAACATTACCTGTTTCAGCGATACAACTGTGGCTAGACAGTTTGCTCAATATTATAATGGGATTACTGACTGTATTTTTAAAATTCATTGGAATTGATAGAGGCATACATAATGGTAGAGGTGGTGATGAAGATAAAGGTCTGTTAAGAAAATAGAAATGGTGGATTTATTTATTGAATACAGTGTCTCCCAAAATCTTATAGAATTTGCATCCTTTTTGGAGTGAATAAGAATAATAAAATAATATATTCTTTGTGGGTACAAAAGAATATGTATTAATTGGTATTCCAAACTAGGAGAGTGAAACCCATAGTTCCCTTTTTTTTGTTATTTTTGCTACCATGTATTATAACTATGTAATGGTATTTGATTTATATGTTAGAAATTTACAGGTAGCTAAACAAACAAAAGTTATAAAGTGGCCATGGTCGGTATTTAGGCAATGTATCCTCCTACTGGAGGAATCACCCTATAAATATTGACATTGTCTGGTGATTGACAGCCCTGATGAGGCCCCAATATTCACTGTGCAATATGGGGCTAATGCACGTCGACTGTAATGCTGTTGTTTTGAACAGTTTAGTCATGCTACTAATACAAACTGTTATGGATCCATTCACCTGTTGTGCTTGGATTATGAGCTAGAATCTTCCAGGAGATACCGGTATTGCAGAGGGGGTTTCTCTTTCTACACAGATAATCAAACACGCTACACCACAGGCTTAAAACACTTTGATTCCGGCATTGGAAAAGAGGACTCTATTCACATCAAACCTGTGTGTCACCTAGGCTCGAGGTTCAAAACATTGACGGGCCATCAGGATGTTAAATAAAAGGGGCGAATCCAAGTGCTGCCGATGAGGGGTCAATGTCTCTCCCATAGAAGTCAATGGGAGTGTGATGTCATCGCCCACATCATTGGCATTGCAGCTTGTTGGCATTTTACTACGGGGGGGGCCCTATTTGAAGTGTGATTACATAGCGCAGACAGTGTGCTCACTGAAACTAAAAACAGTTTCGGAGTCAGCACACTTCAAAAATTGCCATGGGGACCTAAGTTTTACAAAAACTACACTAACTAGCTCAGGCGATGTTTTCTTGGCAGCTGTTATCTGGCGAGACAAACATGGCCTCCACTACCCTTACAACCTGCATTTCACTGCTTTTAACATATTGATCTTGTGTCGATGTGTTCAAAGCAAAGTGCAGGCTACTCCCATTAGCACGCCTTGCTAACCAACCCTAAAATGCCTATTTTTACGTCACACCTAAGCTACACTCCCCCCTGATCCACATTGCTACCTCCACTGACCGCCTACACCTACGTCACAACTAACCTATACTCCCCCTGCACCACCCAGCTAACTTCCCCTGACTGCCTACACCTACCTCATGCCTAACTTACACCCCCTGAAATGCCCAGCTAAGACCCTAATACCACCTACACTGACGTCATGGATAAACAACACTTCCCCTATAACTCCCATCTAACTGCCTACTGTCAAAAAATAACTAAGTATAATAAACTATACCATAAGTAATATACCTTATTATAACTATATAGCTATGTCGCTAAAGTTATCATTAATGTTTAAATAATGTGTCACAGAGATGCACTAAAATGCCGGTGGCACCGGCAAAACCTGCTCGGCCTAACAGGGCTTCTGGAATTCAGTGCCAGACTGGAATTGAGCCCCAGACAGCCGGAGGACCTTCAAAATCTGCTTGGCCTATCCAGGCTTCTGGAACTCAGTGCCTGGACCAGAATTGAACCCCAGACGGCATTTTAGCAAATCTCTGTGACAAAATATGCATTGAAAAAAAGGTGGAGGTGGGATAAGCGCTCTGGGAGGAGCAAACCTAAAACATACTAAGGTAATAAATTGATATATTATATATTGATAGTTAAGATATTCAATATTAAATATATAAAAAATTAAATATGAAAAGTTCAGTGAAAAAAACGATATAAAAAAATGAATTTAATTTAAAATATATATCAGCAGTGTGTAAACAGCAGACATAATATAGGACAATGAATATCAAATAACTGTTAAATAACTAATGTAGGTCTATGATGCCGGCATCAGTACATAGTAAAATTAGCTAATTATAACGAGTGGAGATTGAAAAAACAACTAATACCCAATATTAGGAAAGAGCTCCACACAGTAATATAGCTATGTATTCTAAACTAACTGTTAAAATGTATTAAAAACAATAATTCTGATTGCTTGATATTAACAGTTAAAGCGCGTGCATTAAGGAAAGATAGTAAGTATATATAATATAACAAACAAATGGTTCAAACAATATTGAGAACTAAACCAAGCAAAGTATTAACTCAGTGTATAAATCCTGTATTATGTCCGTAATAAAACAGTGTTGTAAGCAAGGATAAACCAACAACCTGTGTTTGAGTCCGTTAGAGGTAATGGTGAATGGAATCCGTGGATTGTGATGTGATGTCACGGGACTTGTGGCAATGATCCAATGGTATCAAACAGAATTGATTTATTTAGCGTTATTTTGAAAATTTGTGTATACCGGTAGAAGAAAAGAAACTTAGTGTCAGTTTGTTTGTATGATTGTAATAGTATTGAATATACTTGCAAATAGCGGATCGCTGTCTTCTGGTCTTTCTTGAGGGGAACGTGTCAGCTGCTCATAACAGCGTTGCAGCCAGAGTGTAGGCAAATATCCGTCTTTTCCTTATGAACTCCAAAAAAGATATTTGGTTCCTTACAGGATAATCCTTGCAACTGTCCTTATAGTAGAGAGTTGTCGTATAGTTAGAACAAAGCACAAGCAGTAAACACACAGGGATTATTCATATATCCAGCTCAAAGTAGATTTGTGAGGTAGAAATTAACCTGTTATTAGTGCCGCCGTTTGCAGGGTGAAATGAAGATTAATTGCTATGATTAGCATATAGATACTGCACACAGGGATTACTCATATATCTTGCTCTATTTAGATTATAGAGCTAGAAATGAACCTGTAGAGTGCAGAAAGGAGAACAATAAGTGAGTTTATCTCACCGAATGTAAGCAAATCTACGCGTTTCGGCAGAGTGACCTGCCTTTATCAAGATGCTTGCAAGGTGTAACCAGGAGCCTTATATAGGGAGATGTGTGATTCACATCAATTGAAACATAGGCGTGTTTATAGTTAACCCTCTATGGGAGGTATATTAACCTGTAAGTATGTTTAACACATAGATAAACACATAGATAAATGTATCAATTAGTATATAGTTTCAAAATGATGGGAACGAATTTTAGCATAGATCAAACAATCCATACAAGAGTATAAACAAATACATAGACCTAAAAAGGGTACAAATCAGAGACTAAATATAAGATATTAATACATTTTAGATTTATACTATGTATGAGTTACCTGTTTACATAGAGCCGATATATTAATTATTAAAAAATATATTTAACTAAAAATATATAATATATTTAATATCTAGAAATTGGAAAAAATAAAAAATAAAAAGTTATAAAAATAAAAGGTTGTAAAATGCAAAAGAAAGGATATGCATTGTCATGTTAAATGGATATTATTTAAAGTATTGGAGAAATCTTAAATAAAGTTTAATTGCTGCTTGCTATTATTTAAAATGAAAAGATATATTTGAAAATATATGTTTATGTTTAAAAAAATATTAAGCAAATATTAAATCCATTATAAGATATCTACAATAATTTAAACAATATGCATTGTACATGTCAACGCATATTATTTAAACATTGACCCCCTAATCTGACATAACCTAAAACATACTGTATAAGCTAAGGCCCAAAACATAAATATTCAATATTTAAATGATGCATTGTTATGCACAATACATAATGTTTAAATATTTTCATATAAATTAAAATGTGGTTAATGTTGCTTGTTGTGTTTATTATTTGTTATTAAAGACAGTACAATTAATATTATAGCTGTACATAACTGCATACCTGTTATGTAAAAATATAATTTCATGATACTGACTATTGCAACATAAATATATATATTAACATATATATCTATGTTATCACTAATAAACACACGTTTACAATAACACATTTTAATGTATATGCAATAGTTAAACCATTATGTAATGCAATATACATGCATAACTGTTTAAATATTGAATATCAATGCAAGGCCTGGCTACATTACATCTGCAATCTTTGAAATAAAATGCATGGTAATGTATAATGAATATTAGTATAAATATTGAATATATAACCAAAAATGTAGATATTCTTGCTTGATGCATTTATTATTGTAAACAAAAATATATTTTTAAAATAGATTTTTAAGTTATAAAAGACAGTTGTATTATAATTATAGTACCACATAACTGCATGCCTATTATGCAATAAAACAATTGCGACACTAATGCCTTTTGTAACATGAATATACATTTTAAAATATATATTTATATTTAAAATAAAAAACACAAGAAGAGAAAATAAATACATATTAATTTATAAACAAAAGTTAAAAGAATATGCATCATACATAAGAATGCATAATATCTTTAAATATTGTAGATAAATTTATTTTAAACCCATAACCTAATCACCTAATACCTTACCTTACAGGTATGAGAAGTGATTAGGTAATTAAGGCCTAATAAATCATAACCATCAATAATCACCCAATCAACCCCCATACAGGTATGAGGGATGGTTAGTTGATTAAGGCCTACAAAATCCTAACTAACAATAATCACCCAATGAACTCCCAAATATATATGGGGGTGGTTAGAAGATTAAAACCTCCAAATTACTTAATACATTTAATCACCCAATCAACCCCCATGCAAATATGAGGGAGGTTAGGAGATTAAAGCTTAAACTGCAACCTCCAAATGCAAACTAGAACCACACTATTAACTAACCCCCCCCCCTCTAAACTAACCCTACTAAGTTACAAAAAATTTAAAAAAATATGTTACAGAAAATAAAAAATACATTATCCAAAATAAAAAAATTATACCTAAGACTAAAATATGTCCCTTAAAATAAACACCCCCCCAATACAAAAAACCTAAACTCTAACTCTAAAATAAATTACAATAGCCCTTAAAAGGGACTTTTGTAGAGCATTGCCCTAAAGCGATCACAGATATTTTGCACAAAAAAAGTTACGAAACCCCCCCACTTACATTAAAGGAACCCCCCTACCTTAAAAATAAAAAAACTGTAAAAACCTAGCCAAAAAAATAAAATTAAAAACTCATCGCAAAAAAGCCCTATCTAAACCCACAATTGTAACTCACGTTTGATGAGGACTTCTGCTCCTCTTGATCCATCGCAGGCCCGTCTTCATCCATGGCTCCAGGCACCGGAAGCCCATCTTCGCAGTGGTGGAGGCGGACTTCTGCCCGCATCTTCAGCCACCTCCGCTATGCATCTTTTTTTCTTTGGCTCTCTTTGGTGTGCCCTCGTCTTCATGCGATCTCCGCCTCACACTGAAACCCCGTGAGCATGGAACCCCAATATAAAAGGAATTACCACCTTATTTCAAATAAGCCAATCCCTATTGGCTGATTTGAATCAGCCAATATAAATAAATGTTTTAAATTTAAATTCTAATCATCCTTTTCTATTGGATATTTAGAATTTAAATTTAAAAAAAGTTATTTATTTTCCTCGCTTCCGGGTTTCAGTGTGAAGAAGAGGGCTCCTCAAAGAAAAGAAGATGTGGAATGGAGGTGGCAGAAAAGGCCACTGAAGTATTCCTCCTCTGCTGTGAAGATGGGTCCCTGGCACCCTGAGGATGGAGGAAGATGGGCCGGTGATGACGATTGCATAGCGCAAGAGGCCGCCGAAGTCTACCTCTGTGAAGATGGGCCCCCGGCACCTGGAACCATTGATGAAGCTGGGCCTGCAACGGATCAAGAGGAGCCAGAATCCCCGTCATATGTAAGTAACCCTTGTGGGGTTAGTTAGTTTTTTTTTTTTACTTTTTAGAATAGGCTTTGTTATTTTTAATTTTGTTTCCTAGCCTAGGTTTTTAAAGTTAGATTTTTATATTTTGGGGGGTGGGGGGGTTCCTTTAATGTAGGTGTGTTTTTTTGTATTTTTTTGCAAAAAGAGCTGTGATAGCTTTAGGGCAATACCCTGCAAAAGGTCATTTTAAGGGCTATTGTACATTATTTTAGGGTTTATGGGTTTTTTATTTTGGGGGGCTTTTTTATTTTATGGAGTATGTAGTTTAGAGTTAGGCATAATTATTTTTTATTTTGGATAATGTTGTTTATTATTTTTTGTAACTTGTAATTTTTTTTGTGTAACTTAATGGAGTTAGTTTAGATGGGGTTTAGTTTAGAAGGGTGTTAGAGTAGGGTTAGATTTCGTTTGGTGTTTTTCGGTTTAGGATTTTTTAATGTTTTAAGTTAGATTTTTTTTAAATGAGATGTTTATTTACTTAGATTTTTTTAAGTTCGATATTTTTAATTTAATTTCTTTTAAGTCAGTGGGTATGTGGAGGCATAGGGGGTTAATAGTTAGCACTTGCGGTGGGTTCATGGCGGCATAGGGGTTAATAGATAGTACTTAAGGTGGGTATGTGGTGGTTTAGATGTTTATTAGTTTAGTGTTAGTTTGCAATCATGGGATACTTCATGTTTAGGGGTATTTGGAGTAGCGATTAGGCAGACAGCAATAATATTCCAGGGATCATTTAATATACATCACCAATATGGTCAGCGATGCTGGGTGTTGCTTAAGCCAGCATCGCCGACTAATGGTGTGTATAGTAAACGCCTTTCAGGGATGCGGCTATGACGAGAGCTTGGAATATTCCAACAAGCTCACTCGACATAGCAGCGGATCGCTTGGAATATTGCACCACCTAATAGCAGTTTTGAACATCGGCGCCCTAGTGAGCAGCTGCATCCTGCAGTCAGAATAAATAACTCCGGACATAGGTTGGAACGATACAGGGTGCCGTTAGTAATCAGTGATGTGCTGATGTACTGCCTTGGTTTTATTTGCTTGAACCCCTCGCATACCCATGTTGATTTGGGAGAATTTATGGCCTATTGAGCACAATAATCAGACTGCCTGAGAGTTCTAGTTTGATGCCTACAGTGTATACTTCTGGGTGCATGGTCACTTGTGAAATATAGAAGCATTTACCTGGATTTGGCAGTATATCTCCTAGTATGCTCTTTTCAATCAACTAGGATATAACTTTTTATAGCACTTACATTGTTTGCTTTCTGCTGCCCCTTTCTGATTGTCGAGGGCTTATGCTATTATAACCTCTGAGCTTCTTGCTGGACTGCTGTCATTAGTCTCAGTTACATATATATATATATAGTGATCAATTTCCATATGTGTCTGTGTTTCACAACAGGGGGGTAGAACTTTCATATGTGTTTTTTATTATCATAAATTTTCTTATTTCTAGCAGAAACAGGTTCTACTTGTGTGATGTGTATTTCAAGATAAGATAAGATCTATTTTCATACTTTTTTTTACTTAAATTGATGAAATTAGGATGTCTGATCCTATTTTCTCTCTATACTTAATATATATAAAAATTAAAAAATAAAAAATAAAATTTTCTTCAATGTGAAGAATACTGGAATGTAGGTCTATCTCGGTGAAAGGTTAGCACACGAGTGATAAGTGTTAGTTTGTTTGTTTTTTAAAAGCATGCTCCATTCAAGTCTATGAGAAGTCATTGGGTTTCGCTCATGCAGAAACAATTTACTTTCAACTTGTAATACGAGCGCCAAACCGCCCGCATTAAAAGTTTACTTCCAGCAGTGTTTTCACACAAGCAAAAAAAGTTTTTTAGTGCCCCACTTGTAATATTATTATTATTTTGGTGGTGTTGTGTGTTTTGTTTTTTTAATAGTTGTTAATCAAGAGATTTTTGTTTTACAAGGCCAGTCTTAGATAAGGGGAGTCTTTATTTAAATTGCTTGAGTGTTTACTTATAGTTCTGTTATCTGCATTTGAATTCACCTTCCTGTACTTTGAGGACAGAACAGGAAACACATACGTTTGTTCATTATAAATCACTAGCCGAACTGCTGAATGTTATATCAAAAGCTACTTGGCACCTGATTTGAGGTCCCTGAAGCCCAATTAATTACTGACTTAAAGCTGACTTAAGAACATAAGCCATGCAGAGGATGTAGTATAAGTGTCAGTCTGGATCATTAACAGACACATAACTTACTCATGTTGCTAGGGAAATACTTGATTTTGCACGACTCAAAGCAATGACCTAAACCTAGCTATATGATTACAACATTTTAAAGTTGTGTTGTATAACTATAGTATATACTTTCATTTAAATGTATATCCTTAGCAACCATCCAAGTGAACCCAAAATTCTAATGTGGCTCTTCACAGGAAAAGGTTTGAAACCCCTAAATCCAATGAACCAAGTCTAGCCCCTAATGTCAGTGTAGATCATGAAAATGGTGAAGAAACCAAGGAGGAGAGAACCCTATTGCAGATGCATCTCTTAATTAACATTCATATTTGCTGCTGATTATTTAAACAGTATTAAAACATCAACAGGGTGGCACTCAGGGAAAAAAATACTGCCACTCTGCCTCGGGACTGTCAACCACTGCAATCCACTGATATTACACCTAAAGAGCAGAGCCCTGTGGAAACAGTACAGCAAATATTAAAGATACGGCTTAGTCAGAAGTGCAGGAGTAGACTTTTTGGAAAACATATTTTCCAAGGTAAGTGCACACTGACACCAAAAATAAGAGCCTTTGTATACTCACCCTGCCATCACTGTCTACATCCCCTGCAGATCATCCGCAATTATTTTGGGTTTTGCAATTTAGTGCTTAATAATTTGTTTTTCTTACCAATATCACCAATAAGGGCCAGATTATGAAGGGAAGCACAAACGTTTGTGCCCGAGTGACAAAGGAATTTTTGCGGGGGTTTGCGCTCATCATTCTTAACGCTCATATTACGAGTTGAAAATAAACGCGACCGCATGAGCGCAATCGCGATTTAAGCTAGAATGATTAACGTGACTTCAGAGCTCTGGTTAACTGTTTCACAATACATAAGTGTCACAAAAAA